>NC_083602.1:21641202-21949604 GCF_029168945.1 Cannabis sativa | reverse complement strand
CCATGAAAAAATAATCCAAAAATAATTAGCAATAAAAATAATCCTCACCTCTTGCAGCCCCTTTGTTGTACAATGATTTTTTTAACATTAAAAATTGGAAACAAAGCTAACTAAAATCAATACAATAAAATTCAAAACTCATGTGAGTATTTCATCAAGCTTTTTTTTTATACATACGAGAATAAAATATTTAGTCTTTTATCACTATTATATACATATTGTGAGAAAATAAGAGTTTCATTCATAGTCATCCAAAAGAAAAAGCAAGTTAGTTTCATTTTGTTAGTACATATGCATGCTTTGAGTAAGTATGAATAAATTTGGAAAAGAAGACAAATAAATTGTCCCAATTTTACAGCAAGAAACCACTTACAAATGCCCCTGTAGATACATAACTGCAAATACAGTTCCCGCAAATACAAAATAGACATAACAGACAATATAACCATTTTTTTATTCATTAACCCCTTGATTACAAAAAAGAAAGGAACAAAAAAAGGCAAACCTTGAGAAAAAGACAATAAAATTTCTATTTTTCCAGATCAATTATGGTTCCAGCATAATGTGCTTTCCACTCAATTGACACTTCAGCTTCTCTTAACACCTAAATCAATAAAACAATCATAAACATGAGATTCTAAAATAAACCACAAATCTTGACAAAGAATCATTGTTTGAGGCATTTTCCCAAACAAGGTATGTACAGTAGCAGATGCTTTCAAAACACCTACTACTGAATCCCACTTGGTCACCTGCGAAGCAAAAAAAAAAAATAGACAGAGAGTGAAGGCGAGAAGAGAGGTGGCGTTCTTGATTAATGCAATCAATTAGAGCAAATAAGTTGCACTAATCATAAAATTTATTCTCCAGCTTCACATAGTATTACTCAGAATCTAAAATTAGTACAACGGTTAAAAGAAAAAGGGGCATGTAAAATCAGATGTTATGTCGTTAATCTTTCACGGAGATTTAAAGTAAACATCAGGAAATATTTTTCCCGTTGCCTTTCTCCAACAATAGATGCCGATCGTTTCATTTACCAAATATTCCTTGCTCTCACAAATTGATTCTTCGGGTTATGGGGGCAATCTAAAAACTATAGTTACTTCATAATAATAAGAATCAAACTGGAAAAATAATATTTTATACACAAATAGACATAATAACGAAGGGGTTTCGATGAATTTTAGACTGGTCATTTTTATGGGAAACAAATTCCAGTGGAAAAAAGAATTCACCTTAAAAAAGTAGTAAGAAATCATTCTTAATACTAGAAGAAGTAGTTAGTTTGGTGCATAATGAAAAGTAAATCAACATACAGTGAGGTGCATATTACGGAACCTCTCGAGGGCCACCGTCGTTGTTGGGTGTGAAGCAGAGGTTAGGGTTGGGTTTAGACTGTCGGGGTGAGGATAGGGTGAGTCAGTGAGCTAAGGTTGTGAGAGAAAGCTGATAGAGAAGTTCATTTGGAGAAGAAGATGATAGAGACTGCTAATATGCGAATGAAGGCTCAACTGAATAATTGCTAATTAAGGTGGGAAATTGAAAATATTGAGGGAAAATCTTGGAATTTACTGGGAAAGTTTTGGAATTTACCGCTTAAAATGAAAAGAAATAAATATTGTGTACCAAGTTTATTTTTAGTAATGAATAATTATATTTCTCTAAAAAATAATTATATTATTTATTATCTTTGTATATTGTTTAATACAGTATTTTAATAAAAATATGAACATGTTAAATTTTTATTATATTAAAATTAATATATCAAACTAATATTAATATATCTAGGAAAAAAATTAATATTTACATGTCCATACATATATGAACAAATGTAATAGATATAACATAATTCAATGCCACTGTCAACGCATTTTAACTAAATTTTATTATTAATCTTATGTTTGAGGTAACTAAATGATTACTCGGTACATATAAATTATTAATAATTGTAAAAATAAATTATTTTAAGTCTAATATTTTAGTTGTAAAAGATCATTAACTTTTACTGACTAACTATTTCGTCACAAAATTCAAATTTTTAGTGACTAAATAATTATAGTCACCAAAAATTATTAGTCTCCCCACTATTATAATTTGGCACCACAATTTTACTGACTAAATACTACTTTAGTCACTAAATATAACAAACAGTGACTAAAAAATTAGTCATTGATTTTTTTGGTTCTAATTAAACATTGTCTCATGACTAAAAATATTTGCGACTAAAAATTAGTCGCAAAATCTAACTATTAGCGACTAAGTTGATTTGATCGTAAAAAATTTAGTCGCTGAAAATATATTTTCTTGTAGTGATAAAGGATCATTGATAAAATTAGGATTATAACAATAGATAACTAATGATGTGTCTATATGGTGGAACATATAGAACATTCTATATACTGAGAGTGCAATTCTAAGTTCTATGCGTGGATTCAACGAAGAATTAATAAGTCAGTAAATTTAGGTTATAAATTCTTGATCTGCTTATTGGAAGCTCGGTTATATAGACCCATGGTCCCCCCACTAGTTGAGATAATATTGCTTGTAAGACTCATGTAATTGGTTTTGATTAATCAATTATAATTCTCAAATTAGACTATGTCTATTTGTAAATTTTTCACTAAGTAAGGACGAAATTGTAAAGAAAGAGTTTTAGGGGCATATTTATTAATTATGATACTTTGTATGGATCAATTAATAAATATGATAAATGACAATATTATTTAATAATTATTTATATTTATTAAATAGTTAGAATTGGCATTTAAATGGTTGAATTAGAAAATTGGCGTTTTTGAGAAAATCAGATGCAAAAGTGATAAAACTGCAAAATTGCAAAAAGTGAGGCCCAAATCCATACTGCCATGGCCGGCCACTTTTATAGGGTTTGTCCTCTGATATTTTCATTATTTTAATGCCAACTAATTCAAACCTAACCCTAATGGAATGCTATAAATAGATAGTGAAGGCTTCAAGAAAATTACACTTTTCATTCAGAAAAACCTGAGCCTCTCTCTCTACCTTCCGCCCACTCCCTCTCTCTCTTCTTCCTTAATATTTCGAAACACTTAGTGACTAGAGTAGTGCCCACACACAGCAAGTGATACCTCAATCATAGTGAGGAAGATCGTGAAGAAAGACTTTCAGCAAGAAGGAGTTTCAGCACCAAAGATTCAGAGAAAGAGATCCAGGTTCAGATCTTGATAATACTCTGCGATAGAAAGGAAACAAGGGTTAGAGATCTGAACGGAAGGAGTCATTTAATTCCGCTGCACCCAATGTAAGGTTTCCTAAACTTTATATGTGTTTATTTCATCGTTTTAGAAAGTTCATATTTAGGGTGTTAATCAACATACTTGTGAGTAGATCTAAGATCCTGGTAAAATAATTTCCAACATAAGGTAGATGACAGACAACAGCTGACCCTCCTCCAAGCTGGGATCCGCATGGGGACTCCTTTCTGGAATGAACTACAACAAGAGGGAGTAGCTAATCCCCAAGATTTCCCAAAAGGATCCAAAAGTACATCAACTTGGAAGAAGCCCAAATAGTGGCGTACATAGGATACTACCTGACCGGAGCATCAAGATATGCACTTGAAGCACAGCTTTTGGGAGCCCCGTCTTCGGCCACTCCTCAAATGAGCAGAATATAATTCTCCACTATCCCAGGATATAATCAAAGCCTCGCCCTGGCTCCCACATCATCACACTTTGGGTCACCCATGGGCAATCCCTCGGGGATGAGTGTCCAAACCGTGTCCCAATCTGCGCCTGCCATTAGCCTAGCAGGACCTCCTCAGAGCTCCTGGAGCAAAAGGTCCTCGAAGGGAAGCACCCAAACTAAGGACAAACGACAACAGAGGGGGTATACCCCTCAATACACTCAATATAAGGAGCTTACGGACACACATGAGCGTGTATACTTTGCCACCAGGCAGAATACACATTAGTGGAAGCCTCCTCCCCTGTATAGGGATAGCTCCCGGAGGGATCCTAGTAAAAGGTGTGAATATAACAACGACATTGGGCACAACACTAATGAATGCAAGAACCTAAAAGATGAAATTGAGAACCTAATCCGATTAGGTCATTTGTATGAATGGATCAAGAACTGATTACTGTTAGGCTATTTTTAGCCTAAGTTTCGGGTCACATTTTATAGTTGTTTTGCTTCTTTATTATTATTTTTGGAATAGAATTACGCTTGTTTTCTTTGATTTCAGGTTTCTACACTTGGGATGTATAAATTGGACAAATTTCAGAAAATAGTGATCTATAAAATAGAGAAATTTTTGAAAGAGAATAAAGCTGAAAATTCAAGCCTAAATTCGACTATGTTGTGGTATAATTTTGGGATAAGTCAAAACATAAAAGTTTTAGATCTCTTTCTTATCTTTCCAAGGCATCTTGAATCAGCCCATTTGGAGTTTGTATGAGAAAGTTATGCTCATTTTACTGAAAGAGATCGAAGTAGAAAATTCCATCTCGCCGCGGCGAGATTTCCATGGCCGCGGCTAGAAAGTCTGGGCAGAAACGTGGTTTTTTGATGCACTTTTGGCCGCGGCGAGACCACTTTTGGCCCGGGCGAGCGTCCGTACGGTCAGGGGTATTTTTGTCCGACGAACACTAAAAATTAGTTATAAATAGAAAACTGCGATTGCAAGTCAAGGGAGGCGATTTGGAACCCTTAAACACAGCAGAGAGTGGCAGGAAGAGAGCATAGTGATTCAAGTGAAGATCCAGAATTCATCCACCAACAGTTTGTTTCTTTATTCCTCTTTGATTTCTTTATGTTGAATATTGTTATAGGAATGGTTATGGATTTATTTCTGAACTAAATTTCCCATTTAGGGAGGATGATGATTGTTGTTTAATGTTTTGCCTAGTTAATGTTTAATTGCCATTCCTTCATTCTTGTTTGTGAAATTATCTTAATTTGTTCTTAATTTCATGTTTATGATTGATCACCTTGTGCATGCTTTATGATCTCAATTCGAAATCTGAAAAGTGAGAATTGAGAATGCTAAAATTGGATAATCGACGTTCTATGTGAAACGAGAGTACTTACATGACTTATGTGACGAGTAGATTATTACCTAATGCTGATTTCGTGTTAGTTTAATTAAGGAATTAATTAGATAACATGTGATTTAGAATCTAGAAGATCTGACAAGAGCTAGGTTACTTTGTAATCTGTCATTCACTTCAAGAATAGGATAGCAATTAGGCATTAACGATTTGGGTAAACAACAACAGGATTCTCCTCCCTATCTTCTTATCTTGCTTAAACTTTAACTGTGTTTTGAGTTTTCTGAATTACTTTAATTCTCTTAAATCATAATTATTTTCGATTTGCCAAATAGAATTATAGGTATAGTTTAGTAGTATTTAATCCAATTCCCTGTGGTTCGACCTCACCTGTGTGAGTTTACTACTTGATTGTGTATACTTGCGTAGTGTTTATGATTTTAGCAACAAGTTTTTGGCGCCGTTGCCGAGGAATTGTATAAAGATTAATATTACATAAAATTATACTAACTTCTACTTTGGTTCTTTTTGCTTATTTCTAATCTGTTTCTTTTAGATTAAATTTTGTAATATTATTAAAAATTAAATTTTGTTCTAATTTGGTTTTACTTTTTAGTTTTAGTATTAATTTTGTTGTTTCAAATTTTTATCTTTTTAGTACTAATTTAGTTTAATTTTTCTTTTAATTTTACTAATGTTTTACTTATGAGTTTGACCTGCAAAATAAATCCAGATGCTATATCTTGAGGATTTTGCCCAACAACAGAGGAACCATTCTATTCTGCTTGGAGGAGATTTAAAGAGCTTGGAGAGAGATGTTATCCCACTTTCTCAAGTGGATGTTTTACATGGCTCTTTTATAATGGACTTAACGATGAAACAAGAAGCTGGGTTGATTATGGAGCAGAGGCAACTGGAGCGCCTCTATTAATGAGAGGCTATGAAGCAATAAATCTTTTGAATGATATGGCAGATTTTGATTACGATTGGCATTGGGATCCATCACTTCAGAGTTGGAGTCACCAATACCCACCTTATTGCCCAAATTCATCCCAACAAACTGAAAAAGAGGAGCAACTACTATCACTTCCACAATCACTTCCAGCAGAGATTAATCGCTTAACTGACATGGTGAGATCCTTATGTGATAATTCAATGACTCATGATTCAAAATGTAATAACTCCAATGATGAAAGTTATGAGAGTTGTTGGTACAATGAAGAAGGGTCATTATTTGAATACAAGGAAGATAATGAGCCTACAATTGAAGATCAAGATCCTTGTGAAGAGGAACTCATTGAATATGAAATCACAAGCAAGGGTATGGATAGCCAAGTGGAGAGTGAGAAACAAGAAGAAGGGTTGTTAGATGAAAGTGTAGAAACTATGACATTGGAGGATGAAGAAGAACATGGCATCATTGATTCGACTTCATCGATGATATTGACTAATAAACCACCAATGGATCCATATATTTCATCAACACCATATTATATCCTCTACAAGCTACAAAAATCTTCTCCCCAAGCACGTCATCTAAAGTCTTATGTTGTCGGTGCTGACTTTTGTTCAAACTCATCACTTGCCAAGCTTGAAGGCAAGTACAACAACAATTTTCAAGTTGTCTTGCATGACGCTTATTACGGGCGTCAACCGCTTGTTGATGTGGCACTCAGGTAAGTTTCCTTTCCTTTTTCTTTAATAACACATTGGGGACAATGTGCATCTTTAGTTTGGGGGGAGAGACTTAATTTTTTTCTTTCAGTTTATTTCAATTTTTTTTTTTCGTTTAGTTAGTTTTTTTTAGTGTCGTGTGTTGATATTTGAGCTGGAATATTGATTGAACTACTGTTATTCACTTGTGCAATGGATTAAAATCTTAATTGTGTGCTTGACTCATAACTTTTTGAATTAAATTGGATGTTGTGTTAGAAGTTTGTTCATTTAGATGTAAAATATTTATTTTTGACGCGTATCACTTTTGTTCTATTTGGATTGTGGAATGATTGACTTGACATGAAATAGAATTTGTTTGACATACTCTCTTGAAGCGAAATCCTTGATGATTTTTGTTTGGAAAATGATTTAGGCAAATTTTCTTTGGATCGATTGAGCCTTTCAAGCCAACCTGAAAAGTTTTATCCTTAGTTTACCCAAAGTTGAGCCTTAGCCTATTTCAAAAAAAATAAAAAATTTCACCACTTAACTAAGCTTAATTCATTATCTTTAACTATTTTCATTCTCAACATACCTTATTATGCCATAAGCTTTTAAGCAAGTTTGGGGGGGATGAAATGTTGTAAGTGGGGGAATAATTTTGGCAGTAAGAGATTGAAAAAAAAAATTTAATAGTTGTTATGTGTTGTGCCTCTATTGAAAAAAGAGAAAGAAGAAAACAAAAGAAAAATAAATGTGATAATTTCTTCTTGAGAATCAAAGGTGAACAATGAGGTAGGCACATAGGAAAAAATATGCAATCTCTTACTATCTTCTGTGGGATGAAAGAATGGATAAGTGTGGGTACTTGTTTGGTATAATTGTGCTTATGGTATAATGTAGCCTAAATGACTTCTCATCTACCCGTTTTACCTAAGCCATGCTATTATTACCGAAAAAGACCTTTTCATTCCGAGCAAGAATTGTCAACATTAGTGGAGAAAGGTATGTCACTCAAGCTTATTGAACATGGGTTAGCGGAATGTCAGAGAGTGTAGAATGACTGTGATATGATTGTCAAAAGAGGTGTTTTGTGTCCATATGAATTGCTTACTTCTGAATTGTGCATCCAAGTTAATTCGTAGAGTTATTGAGTTGAAATTTTGGTTATTGATTTGCTTGAAGTTGTGCAGGTGGTAGTGGTAGTTCAATCATTGGAAGGTTTAGTTATCTATTGCATTGTTTTTTTTAGTTTAGTTGAGTTTTAGCTTTACTCGGGGGCGAGTAAAGATTCAGTTTGGGGGAATTTGTTAGGATATTTTTAGCCTAAGTTTCGTGTCACATTTTATAGTTGTTTTGCTTCTTTATTATTATTTTTGGAATAGAATTACGCTTGTTTTCTTTGATTTCAGGTTTCTACACTTGGGATGTATAAATTGGACAAATTTCGGAAAATAGTGATCTATAAAATAGAGAAAATTTTGAAAGAGAATAAAGCTGAAACTTCAAGCCTAAATTTGACTATGTTCTGATCATATTTTCGAAAAAGTCAAAACATAAAAGTTTTAGATCTCTTTCTTATCTTTCCAACGCATCTTGAATCAGCCCATTTAGAGTTTGTATGAGAAAGGTATGCCTATTTTACTGAAAGAGATCGAAGCAGAAAATTCCATCTCGCCGCGGCGAGATTTCCATGGCCGCGGCTAGAAAGTCTGGGCAGAAACGTGGTTTTTTGATGCACTTTTGGCCGCGGCGAGCGTCCGTATGGTCAGGGGTATTTTTGTTCGACGAACCCTAAAAATTAGTTATAAATAGAAAACTGCGATTAGAAGTCAAGGGATGCGATTTGGAACCCTAAAACACAGCAGAGAGTGGCAGGAAGAGAGCATAGTGATTCAAGTGAAGATCCAGAATTCATCCACCAACAGTTTCTTTCTTTATTCCTCTTTAATTTCTTTATGTTGAATATTGTTATAGGAATGGTTATGGATTTATTTCTGAACTAAATTTCCCATTTAGGGAGGATGATGATTGTTGTTTAATGTTTTGCCTAGTTAATGTTTAATTGCCATTCCTTCATTCTTGTTTGTGAAATTATCTTACTTTGTTCTTAATTTCATGTTTAAGATTGATCACCTTGTGCATGCTTTATGATCTCAATTCGAAATCTGAAAAGTGAGAATTGAGAATGCTAAAATTTGATAATCGATGTTCTATGTGAAACGAGAGTATTTACATGACTTATGTGACGAGTAGATTATTACCTAATGCTGATTTCGTGTTAGTTTAATTAAGGAATTAATTAGATAACATGTTATTTAGAATCTAGAAGATCTGAAAAGAGCTAGGTTACTTTATAATCTGTCATTCACTTCAAGAATAGGATAGCAATTAGGCATTAACGATCTGGGTAAACAACAACAGGATTCTCCTCCCTAGCTTCTTATCTTGCTTAAATTTTAACTGTGTTTTGAGTTTTCCGAATTACTTTAATTCTCTTAAATCATAATTGTTTTCGATTTGCCAAATAGAATTATAGGTATAATTTAGTAGTATTTAATCCAATTTCCTGTGGTTCGACCTCACTTGTTTGAGTTTACTACTTGATTGCATATACTTGCGTAGTGTTTATAATTTTAGCAACAATTACCCCATCTAAACCCGGCTCCAGCACGAGGCCCTTTACCTCAGGGAGGACCAGGTAGTATGCTCGGAGAACAAATACTCGGTGTACCCCCGGAGGAGCACTCCCTCAACAGGTACCTAGATTGCCACCACGGCCAAATGGGAGAGTGGCCATGATCTACGGTGGGCCTCATATCGGAGGAACCACAAGAAACGAACTAAAGCGTTATGCTGGGGCCATAAAACACGATGAAGTATGGGAAGTCACTTAACTCCCAGCGCAAAGGCCCTGGCTCATGGACCAACCCATCTCTTTCACTAAAGATGATGCAAAAATGGTATGTTTCCCCCACCATGATCCTCTAGTTATAGAGACTCCCATAACCAATAAGGTCGTGGCAAGAATACTAGTAGATAACGGAAGCTGCGTGAACCTATTGTTCAAAGAAGTCTTCATGGCCATAGGGCTAACGGACAGGGATTTGTCGCCCAGCGGCTCCCAGCTCATAGGATTTAGCAAAACAACGATTATCCCAATGGGGTTAGTGCAGCTTCTTGTCACTCTGTGCCCAGACAACCCACAAAGCACTTTAAATACTGCACCTTTGTAGTAGTAGATTTCCTGACAACGTACAATGCCATCCTCGGCCAGTCGCCCTTGGTCGATTTTGGAGCAATCACCTTCATCCGGCACTTATGCCTCAAATTCCCTACCTGGGAAGCTAGAGTGGGAGCAGTGAAAGGAAACAAGGGAGAGGTGGGGCAATGCTACAACGTTGCCTTGTCAATATGGTGGTGCACAGGGGTGAAGCGCCAAGATTGATGGAACGAGACGATTTTGATCCCCGCGTGGGATTCAAAACAACTGTAGAACCTATGAAAGACACTGAGGAAGTAAATGTGTGCGACCTCGACTCCACTAAGGTTTCTGTCTAGGAAAGAACCTAGAGTCAGAGGAAAAAGTAGGATCACTGAAACATTATAGGCAGCCACAAATGATTTCGCATGGTGCCAAGGGGATATGATCGGCATAAGCCCCCATGTGATCACCCATGTCTTAAATGTTAACCTAGACATGCCTCTGGTGCAACAAAAGAGACGTCCTCTTGATCCAGTAAAAGCACACGCGTTAGAGAAGGAGGTGGATAAGTTGTTAAGTAATGGCCTAATCCGGGATGTGTACTACCCGAAATGGCTGGCTAATCTGGTGTTGGTACCCAAACCAAATGGGACGTGGCGTCTTTGTATAGATTTCAATGATCTCAACAACGCCTGCCCAAAAGATTGCTTCCTTTTGCCTTGAATTGATCAAATGGTGGACACCACCTCAGGATTCAAGCTATTTTCCTTCATGGATGCCTACTCCAGATACAACCAGATCAAGATGCATATCGCAAATCAAGAATGTACTAGCTTCAGGACCGACAAGGGGGTATACTGTTACCTGGTCATGCCCTTCAGATTAAAAAATGCCAGTGCAACTTATCAAAGAATGGTTAACCGAATGTTTAAAGACATCCTGGGAAGAAATATGGAGGTATACGAAGACGACATGCTAATTAAATCTAAGACATGCATGGGCCATGCAAATGATCTCACGGACTGCTTCGAAGTGGTGTGAAGGTATGGGATGAAGCTTAATCCTAAGAAGTGTACCTTTGGCGTCTTATCAGGAAAGTTTCTGGGATTTATCGTCAGCCAACGAGCAAAGAGGCAAACCCCAAAAAAATCCAAGCCTTACTGAGCATGCCTTCCCCCAAGAAACACAAAGATGTGCAAAGCTTGACTGGGAAGGTTTCCGCCCTAAGCCGATTCATTTCCTGGTCTACTGACAAGTGCATCCCGTTCTTCGATATTTTGAAGAAATGTCGAAAATTTGAGTGGACTAAAGAATGCGAGGAGGCATTCAAAAAACTAAAAGAGCACATGGCCAAACAACTAGTATTGTCAAAAACAGTTCACGGAGAAGACTTGTTATTATACTGGGCCGTCTCTGAGAACGCTGTCAGTGCGGCCTTGGTCCAGGAAGAGGACAAGGTCCAACATTGTGGTATCCCTTAATCGAGAAATTAGGTTTTCGCCTCCTAATGGCTTCAGGGAAATTAAGACCCTACTTCCAGGCCCATCCCATGAAGGTACTTACAAATCATCCGCTTTAGCAAGTCTTGCAGAAGCTTGAAGCCTTAGGAAGATTCCTTAAATGGGCCATGGAATTTAGCCAGTTTGATATACACTACGTCCCGTGCATTTCAATAGAAGGACAAGCCCTTGCGGACTTCATAATAGAATGTAATGAAGCGGAGGCCAGTTTAAATATGCCAGCCCCGCAGATGCTAGCATGGAAAGTGTGCGTTGACGGGGCGTCAAATGAAAATAGATCCGACGCCGGGATAGCAATGATATCGCCAGACGGACTCCGGCTCCAGGCCACCCTGCACTTCACATTTTTAGCTTCCAACAACAAAGCCGAATACGGTTGGCCAAAGTTTTGAGGGCTACAAGGGTAGAAGTCTTCAGTGATTCACAGTAAATGGCCAACCAAGTATCAGGGGAATACCAAACGTGTGGAGAAAAAATGGCCACTGATGGGGCGATTATCAGAGAATTGCTCTAGGAGTTCATAGAATACAAAGTGGAAAGGATCCCATGGGAAAAGAATGCTCACGGAACACCTCACGGTACACCTTGAACACCTCACGGAACCAAGCTAGCCTTGGAAAGTGAAATAGAAAAACTGGGGGTGGCACCCATTGAACACCTCACGGAACCAAGCATCAAAGCCAAAGAAATTGTAGCTACAAATGAGCAAGGACCGAGTTTGATGGACTCCATCATCAAATACGTAATGAAAGGTGAATTAACTTAGGAAAGGGTTGTATCCAAGAGGTTACAGTATCAGGCACATCGATACGTAATGATGGATAATGTCCTTTACTGAAGAGGGCTCAACATGCCGTACTTAAGGTGTGCGTTGGACCCTGAAGCTCGACGGATCATGCAGGAGATCCATGAAGGGTTCTGTGGAGATCACACGGAAGGTCCGAGTCTCTCAAAGAAAATATTGAGACAAGGATACTTTTGGCCAACAATGAAGAAAGATTGTGTAGACTATGTCCTAAAATGTGATTCGTGCCAAAGATTTGCGAACATACCTAGAGCCTTGCCCAACGAAATTACTCTAATGACTAGCCCCTGACCCTTCGCGATGTGGGAGATAGATCTCATTGGGTCCTTGCCAATGGGAAAGGGAGGCGTAAAGTATACCATAGTGGTCGTAGACTACTTCACAAAAATGGACGGAGGTCGAACCTATGAAGACCATAATTGCTAAGAAAGCATTAGACTTTGTTATCAAAAACATCGCGTGTCGATACAACTTGCCTCAAAAATAGTCTCAGACAATGGAAAGCAGTTTGACTGCGAAAAATTCACAAACTTCTGCAACAAACACGGAGTCGATAAAAGCTTCCCCGTGGTTGCGAGGCCACAAAGAAATGGACAGGAAGAAGTTGTCAACAAAATACTAAAAGTCATAGTTAAGAAAAAGTTGCTGGCCTGCAAAAATAACTGGCCTGAATAGTTGCCACGAGTATTATGGGCCTACCAGATCACCCCAAGAACCACAACCGAATACTCCCCATTCTCAATGGTGTACGGGTGTGAAGCTATGGTACCGGTTGAAACCTTGTTCCCATCAAACAAAAAGTCGACATATCATCCAGCAACAAACAAAGCCTTATTATAAGAAGCGCTGGATCATATAGACGAGCTCCGAGATGAGTCTCAGGTGACAATGGCAGCTTACCAAATAAAGGTGGCTAAATACTTTAACGCCAAGGTCAAAGATAGAAAATTCACCATTGGCAAACTAGTCCTAAGACGGGACTTTTCGGCCACTCATGAACCCGAAGTGGGGGTACTTGGGCCAAATTGGGAAGGACATTATGAAATTGAGGACAAAATTAGCTCCGAGTCCTATAAGCTAAAGAGAATAAATGGATCCACAAGGCCTAGGGCTTGTAATGCTGACCACCTCCGAAAATACTATCAATAGTTAAAAACGAAGTTTATTTCTGTTAAAGAACCTGTGTCGGCCAAATGTATGCAACGTTTTATGTAATTTTTAAAGACTAAGTTACCTCAAAATTTCTTTTTGCGTCACTTAGGGAGGTATTAAGGCATATCATACGGGCAAATATAAACATAATAAATATAGACGGGATGAACATAAGAAAAGCAAGATGCTAAATAAATACAAAGACGCACAAGTTGTTCAAGATACAAGAAAATCCCAAAAAAAAAAAGAAAAAGGCCTGGGGGCGGGCCATAAGATGTCTCCCCTTAAAAAGAAAATAGAATTGTTTTATAAGAAAGGGGAAGGGTAAAATAAAGAAACAAGCAAATCATTTAGTGAACCCGGGGAGGAAGATGGGGGCCCCTACGTTCTTCCAGAATGACCTCAAGTTTCTTGTTCTTCTCTTGGAAATGGGCCAATACTTCCTCAGGATTAGGGTAGAAAGGGAGCCGAGGTTCGAAATACTTAGCTTTCTAGCACATGAACACACCGTCATCAAAACGCTTTAGACAGTGTTGACAAGTGACTGGAGCCACCATGGCATCCCTCTTTGCTTTAGCTGCTTCTTTGCGAGCCTGCTCCCCGAATTCACGGAGCTCCTTTACTTCAACAGTCAGGCTAGCTTTTGTTTCCAAAGTAGTCTGGTGCAGCTCCTCCAAAGATTTTAGCTTGCCATTTAGTTCTTGAACTTCCTCCCTGGAATCTCGAAGATCTCTCCTCACTACAGCAACAACCTCAACCCTGGCCTTTAATGCCTCTCGGTGGTTCTGCTCCATAAGAGACTCCCTTTTCTAGGCTTCGTCACAGATGCCTTCTTCTGCTCCTCTAACTCCCAGAGACTCTTTATCGCCTCCTCCATACCACCAAATTCGGACATGGTATATCCTTCATCAATTAGCATCTTTGAGAGACGACCAGCCTCTGCTGAAATCTAGCAGTCAAAAAAACAAAAAATATATGTTATTAGAACCTTGTATAAAAAATAAGAGAGACTTGACGAATCTAAAAGATAAGAACTCACTACAGTGAGGGCCACACTCATGTCCTAGATTTGGTACACGGGGCTGGTTGAAGCATAGGTCGCATATCTCTTCATGGGGAGTTGGGTCAAGCTGCCAGCAAAGTGGCTCATTATCTCTGAGGCAAAAGGAGCAAGGCTAGGTCCCACGAAGCGTTTAACCCAGTTGGTCAAGGGATCCGAATTCAAATCCCAGACATTTTTGGCGTATTTTCTTTAGACAGATCTATCCTGGGCGTCCCTTAGTATTTTCTTCAAAGCCTCCACCTCCGCGTTCCCCTCGGTGTACTCCCCCAAGGCGTAGTTGTACTTAGCAATCTAGAGCTGAGCCCTTTCCTCATCTGAATGAGCGAGAGTCAAAATAATGCTCAGAGGCACAGAATACTCATCCACTTTGGAAGGAATCCCTGAGTCAGCACTTGGAGCAGGAGTATCCACTTGCCTTTTTTTATTAACAGCTTTCGTCTCCACCATTTTTCCTTTACGCTTGCGGTCCAGGGGAGGGATGATCTCTCCTTCTTCCTCTTCCCCGTCAATGAGAACAACTTGGTCCTGAAGAATGCCAACAGAAGATCTCTTGGGAGTCACTACTATCTCGCGTGACTCAAACAAGCTAGCCTCATGACTGTAGGTATAGGCAAGGGCATCAAGGAGGTCCTCCATTGGCTTCACTGCTTAAGGAAATCAACAAAGGAGTCATAGCATTGCCAAAAAAACATGTATGAAGAATAACATGATGAGAATAATCCTAGCCTGGCGATTTAATTCTGCCCTAGCAAAGGTATATATTAAAAGGTTGTTGTCGTCCTCCCGTAGAAAGCTATCCGAGGGGAGGAACCAACTGGAGGACACATAGGCGGAGTTATACAGGAGGATGGGTACGGGAGTATCGAAACCCATCTGGGATCGGCCTAAAAAATAACTAAGGTTGGAAAAATAAAAACTTTTGGCGTTATAACCCCATCATGAATGGGGCATTCAAAATTTATGCAACCAGTCATCAAATTCCATTGGCCTACAGCCAGAGTAATCTTGAGCAGAAGGAATGTGATGAATAGTCAATGAAGACTTACAAGTTTTGGAAGTGTTGGCATCAAGAGCCCCAGCGTTAGGAACCGGGAAAGGGAATTTAGGCCGGGAGGTCACCTGATCTTTCGTCGCTTATGCTCTGAGGATCCTCCCTAAAGTGGCTTGGGCGTTGATGTAGGCCAACTCTTGTTCCTTCCAGAATAGGTAGTTCTTGTATTTGTCTTCCGCGGAGGTGATGATGTCCTCTCAAAGTGACTTTTTGATCTTGGGGTTACAGATGTTAGGGCAAAGAACTTTGGATAAGTTGAAATCTTATACTTACTGGCCTTCGAAAATCAACTTAGCTCTCTTACATTTGGCAGTCGTGACCAAGTCCCTTACATTCAACCCAACCTTATCATAATTGGCAAAAATTTCACATGTTGAAGGAAGAGTTAGGTAGGGGCGGTACGATACATAGGAGGGGCCCTAACCCACTCAGTGAACAACTCTAGACGCTCGACGACTTTGAAGCCGGAGGAGAAGAAGAATCAGTGACGGTACTCCTTCACGTTCTTTTAAAAGTTGTAGGGCACCGGACCCTCGTTGGAAGAATGGGTCTGGATCTTGAAAAATCCATCTTTAAACTTGTCCCCCTTCTTGGGGACAGATAAAAGTTCGTAAAAATACAAAATTTGAGCTAGACTGGGTAGGGCCCAAGTCCTGGCAACATAAAAAATATACAGGCCTGAAAGCAGGCGGTAAGTGTTTGGTTTTATGCCCTAAATAAAACTCATTTCAATATAATCAGATTTACTTATTAATATAGATTGGAAATAACATTTAATGTTGCATGGTTCACATGATTTATTTCATGATTATATGTATATAATGTATGAATTCATCTGAAACCCTTTTCACATACTTGATCCTGTTTATTGTGCTGTCAACACATTAGAAAGTAAACATGACTATGTGAATAAAGATTCCTAGATTTATCAGACATAGGGTTTTACTGATATGATAATCTACAACAGAGTTTACTTGCATTTGGAGAAATGCTATATTCTTTCCAAAGCATTGGTTAAAGTAAAGCTCAGGTTGGATGCATGGAGTATGCATCGGAAGGGACCGATATTGAACTTTGACTTAGATTTATTAAACTTACCGTAATATCTATTCAAGTCAATATCGTCTAGTTGATCCTAGATCAAATGATCTTAATCCTGTTATGATTAGGCTCAATCTCAAGAGGCTATTCGTGTTCTTTGATTTGTTAGTTAAGCCTACTTTTAGGTCAGGGTGATACGTACATTTTGGGAACACGGTAGTGCAATTGAGTGGGAGCGCTAACATAAACATGGAATCTATAGCTTCTATCTGGGGAATAGTAAGGAAAGGATGATCTCCTTCGAGCTTGACCAAATGAACATAAATGGTGGAGTACTCATTTCACATAAGCTGAAATATCATTTATACGGGGTTAAGTGTTTTAAGGATTAAATACATTGTAGGGTGTCACGGTAATCTAATCCCTTTATAGTGTAGATCATTCATATAGAGGATCATTGATCAAATTAGGATTATAACAATGGATAACTAATGATGTGTCTATATGGTGGAACATATAGAGCATTTTATATACTGAGAGTGCAATTCTAAGTTCTATGCGTGGATTCAACGAAGAATTAATAAGTCAGTGAATTTAGGTTATAAATTCTTGATCTGCTTATTGGAAACTCGGTTATATAGACCCATGGTCCCCGCACTAGTTGAGATAATATTGCTTGTAAGACTCATATAATTGGTTTTGATTAATCAATTATAATTCTCAATTTAGACTATGTCTATTTGTGAATTTTTCACTAAGTAAGGGCGAAATTGTAAAGAAAGAGTTTTAGGGGCATATTTGTTGATTATGATACTTTGTATGGTTCAATTAATAAATATGATAAATGACAATATTATTTAATATTTATTTATAGTTATTAAATAGTTAGAATTGGCATTTAAATGGTTGAATTAGAAAATTGGCGTTTTTGAGAAAATCAGATGCAGAAAAGATAAAACTGCAAAATTGCAAAAAGTCAAGCCCAAATCCACATGTATAGGGCCGGCCACTTTTGTACAGTTTTACCTCTGATATTTTCATTATTTTAATGCCAAATAATTCAAACCTAACCCTAGTGGAATGCTATAAATAGATAGTGAAGGCTTCAGGAAATTTACACTTAACTTTTCTTCTAACTTTTCATTCAGAAAAAACTGAGCCTCTCTCTCTCCCTATCTTTGGCCGACCACTTCCTCTCTCTCTTCTTCCTAAAGATTTCGAAATTCTTAGTGTTAGAGTAGTGCCCACACACAGCAAGTGATACCTCAATCATAGTGACGAAGATCGTGTAGAAAGACTTTCAGCAAGAAGGAGTTTCAGCACTAAAGAATCAGAGAAAGAGATCCAGGTTCAGATATTGATAATGCTCTGCTACAGAAAGGAATCAAGGGCTAGATATCTGAATGGAAGGAGTCATATTATTCCGCTGCACCCAATGTAAGGTTTACTAAACTTTATTTGTGTTTATTTCATCGTTTTAGAAAGTTCATATTTAGGGTGTTAATCAACATACTTGTGAGTAGATCTAAGATCCTGGTAAAATAATTTCCAACAGTAAGCTTAGGGAATAAGTTGATACGGTGCAAGGCCAATAAAAACTAAAAAAATCTATAAAGTAGTCTTGAAGCGGTAGCATGGCTCTGGACATCAAATGGGTCTGGCTCTACGCCCTAAAACTGCCGTAGTTGAGGTTGGGCGTTTCTTCTTCGCTCGAGAGGTGATGAAAAACCCAGCTGCGGAAGGCTTGATCCCGTCAACAGTAACTGTCTTCTCCAGTTGGTGAGCACAGGTCAAGGTCGAGTGTAGCTTGTCTGCCTCCCAGCCAGTGGACCAGCAGGTGTATTTCTCGTGGACCACCGAGCCCTTCATCACTCCCTCAAAGGTGGCCAGTTTCTTGGGACCCTTGTTTGAAGATTTTGCTCCAGTTGAATTAGGGGAAGACATTGTCTGGGTCTGATGAAGCTCTAAAATCTCTTGGTTAAAGCAGAAGAAACCGTGATCGTGAAGGTCGCAAAGAACCTCACTCATCTGAAAAAGGAATCCGCAGTTAGCCCCTAAACCAAACCCTAAAACAAACGAGGCGAATGAGGGTCCCCTAACCACTGGAAGGAGGCCCTCTCCGGATGTCTGCCAAAGATAAGAAATCCAGAGATTCTCCTAAGCAAACATCTCGTGCAAATATCCAAAAGGCAATAAAAAAAGAGAAACGGAAAAAGGGAGGAGAAAGACAAGAGTATGAAAGTCACTTCACACTCTTGACGATCCTTAAGTAAAGAAATTATTTTCTAACTCCAAAAGGAAAACGACAGTAGGCACACAAAAAAACTACGACATATGACGGTCTTTGCCATGGCTGTCTTACAGTAGAAATCAAGTACGATTAAAAGGAAGATTCTATTCTAAGTTTTACCCTAACATGCAGATGAACTGTAAAATAAAGTGTACCCAGATTCTTACACAATGGTGATGGGCGAGAAGTTGATGTCGTCCGACGGTAAAACTGGGAAAGTGCTATCTAAGTCGTTAATGATTTCTAGAACTTTTTCAAATGTGCTATCTAAGTCGAAATGGCAGAGTGGTGAAAGTAACCCACCCAAGAGAAAGTGCTGACTTTTATAGGCCAAAGAGAGTACAAGGCATCTGTGACCAGGCACCATCGTACATTGGGAATTTGTATCGATTCACATTCTATGATCCAATGAATGGGGTGAATGGGTGAAACGAAGAGAAAGGACGGTTGAAACGTTCGAGCACCTCTATGACACTAGCATTAAACGCGCAAGTCTATCAATAGATAGGAAACGAATCGTTGCCTGCAAAAAGAAATAAATATCAATGATGACGGTCATAAATGCCACCCACGCGCCTAGGGCACATGCCAGTGTATTTATACAGAGACCAGAGGCCGCGTACAAGCCTCATTTAATATTTACTAAATCAGACTTGGGGGGTAAATGTTGCCTCAAATTTTTCCCAAAATACGTGGCAGCGGCTACGTGTGACACGTGGATTTCAAGAACGCCTCACCAATAAACATTGGCTAAGTCACGTATGGGTAGGAAAGTGCATCACAGGGAGTGAGCCCCTGGAGAGGAGTGTGAAGCATGCCTTGACTCTCCGGGAGATAGAAATATAACAACACCATCTCCGGGAGGAGAAGGACCCGTTTGAACAGTCATTTCACATTTAATGCGACGTGGGGGAAACGTATCAGAACCCCCATAAAAGAATTTGACAATGGCGTAAGCCTCTTTTACGGCGATTACACAATAATCAACGATTCTAGTGACGACTCCATTATGAAGAATCACATCAGTCAAGGAAGGATAAAGATTACTTTCACCTAATCCCTTAGATACCTACGACATAGGTTATGTATGTCCTATTTTATATCTGCTAGGAATTTGTGCCCCTAATAGGCTAACACTTAAAGACAAGTGATCCCTTTCTAGTGATCCTCCCAAAACTCTATAAATACCCCAAAAAAACATAATGAAAGGGGATCGTTGGAAGAATTATTGAATCAAAGAGAGTAAAGAAGGGAGAGAAAGATTCACCTAGAACATTCTCTGTATAAGAACTCTCATAAATGACAAAGACTTGTGGACTACGGTTGATAACTATTTGAACCACGTAAAAACTACTTGCATTAACGCTCTCATAGCTCTCCTTATTATATCGTTTAATTGGTTGCCGAAAATCTCGGTCAACAATAGTATTTCAAATTATAAGGATAATAATATCTTTTAATTTAAAATATATCTATTATTAAAATATTTAATCTTATTATTAAATAATCTATAAATTTAAGAAATTAATAAAATTTTAAAATCTAATCATAATTTAAACAATAACCTATTTTTAAATTTAAACTTCAAAATATCAAAAATTAATTATAATCTATTAAGTAATTAAATATTATTAATTTAAAATTTTGATATTTAGGTTTATATGTTAAAAATAATATTTTACATAAATATTTAGGGATTTGAAAAGGAAAAATCCAAAAAAATAGTGAAAAAAAATGACAAAAATCAAATTTTTGGGTGCTCTTCCTATGCACATTGGCTGTGTGCAGCCTCATCCGCTCGCTCAGGTTGTTGATGGTAGCCTCGTTCGTGCACGCTAGATGTTGTTTAAAGCCTTTGTGTATGCAACTAGGGTGCTCGGTGAGCTTCAGACGCGAGTGATGGGCCTCTGACATGGGCGGACTGCATCACCTTGTCAGAATTTTCGCGCCTGGTGCTTGAGTGACAACACTCAATGACCAAAATTTTTAAAACACCATATCTCTCTCGTTTTTCATCGTAATTGAGTTCTGTAAAAATCAAAATTACTTAATTTTTCACAAGGAATCCAAATAAAATATTTTTCATGGAAAAATACGTAATTCACATTCAATCAATAATTCACAAATAAACCAACATGAACACATCCAAATTAACAAAATCATCGTTTTAAATCCATACTTCATGAAAGTAAAGTATTACCATGGCTCTGAGGCTAGTTGTTGGAAATTATTTTATCATGATCTAGATTTACTAACATGTATGTTGATTATAATCTATAATCTAACATCCTAAATATGACTATCCTAATACAATGAAAAAAACACATATAAAGTTTAGAAAATGTTACATTAATGGTAGCGGAATGTAATATCTCTTTCCGTTTAGATCTCTAGCCCTTGATTCTTTTCTGTAGCGGAGCATTATCAAGATCTGAACCTGAATCTTCTCTCCTTCAGTTTGGTTAACCACTGTCTTCCACAATATGATTGAGTACTTGACTTGCTATGAGTACTTGATGAAGAACAATAATAATAAATTATAAATCACTATAGAAGGAGGCTCTCAATTTTCTAGTTGTCTCACAACGAATAAAAACTAGGTTTTGAGTTGGACGAGAAGGAAAGCATCTTATTTCCTGTATAGTATTTCAACTAGGGTTTAGGATTTTAAAATATATTCCATAAAAAAGATAAAATAAATGGCTAGAAAATTGCTTTAGTGGTCGGCCGCTTATTGGGCCTCACTAGTTATAATTTTGCCACTTTATTTCATAATTCATCTTTTCTTTCAATAATACCACATTTTCTAATTTTAATCCTATTAATGTCAAAATTATTTATTTAAAAATTATAATTAAGCATCCAATAAAATTGACATTTAAATTATTTATTATTTAGACTTTACAAATTCTCTCAATTAATAAATAAACCCCAAAACCTCTTTTCTTCACAATTAAGCCCTTGCTTAGTGAAAATTCATAAAAAAAAGACATAGTCTAATTTTAGAATTATAATTGATTAATTAAAACTAAATAATTGAGTCTACAAGTAGTATTATCTCAACTAGTGTGGGGAACACGACCCTATGTAATCGAGCTAACAATACGTAGATCTAATATTTAAAACTTTTTAACTTATTAATTCCTCTTGACTCCACTATAGATTTGGAATTGAACTCTTAATTACATAGAACACACTATTATACAAAATAGATGCACGTTGAATTACCCATTGTTTCAATCTAAATATTCATAGATCCTCTATAGATTATCTACATTGAATAGGAACAAATTTACTGTTCTACCCTTCAATGTATTTTATTCTTAAAACACTTAGCTACCTATAAAATGATATTTCATTAAACTAATGTAAGTAATGAAATGAGACCTCAATCATTAATCTCTATTAAGCCAAGCTGAAAGAAAATCATCATTTCACTTTTAAATATTTATAGAAGCTATAGATTCCACATCTATGGTTAGTGCTCCCACTCAATTATACTAACATGTTCCCAAGATGTAAGTATTGGGCCAATCTATTGGTCAGCTTTAACAAAGAACTCTAAGAAAATAAATAACACAGTTGAGATCAAACCTAACCATATCAGGATTAAGATCTATTGACCTAAGATCAACTAACTGATATTGACTTACATAGATATAACGGTAAGTTTATGATATCTTATCCAAACTCAATCGGTCCAGTCCGATGTATACTCCATACATCAGAGCCTAGGATACTTGGCCAATGCATTGTGAAAGACATAACACTAATTCAAGGTGAAAAGCAAACTCTTTCACTAATTTTATGTCTGTTTAAATCCAATGTACTGATAATCATGAATATATTTTACTATGTTGACAAAACTATAATCATGAATAAATATATGTTCTGGATATAATAGAATTCATACATTAAACATATAATCATGAAATAAAATATGTGAACCATGCAACATAAAATGATTTTTGATCTTTTATTAATTTGTAAATCTGATTATGTTGAAATGAGTTTTATTTAGGACACAAAACCCAACATCTTCTTGTCCTTGACAACCCTTAATTTGGGAATGCCTTCCAGTCATACTGTAGGATTCCAATAACACGGTGATAGACACAGGTATTCTTCTTTTCATGCCATGTCCCTTGCCTTGAAAAAATATGGATAAATAGACCCTATAGTTGATTTAATCTCAAGTCTTCTATTTCAGCCCATCTCATTCTAAACCTAATCCTGAGTGATGGAGATATAAAAAAAGTGATGAGAAGAAAGAATTAACCTAAGTTTCATAATGTTAGACAACTCTCTTCCTCTTTTCTTTTATTCACATATTTTGAATTGCATACATCATGAAATTCGAATTCTCTCTCTCAATATTGTTCAAAGGTGTTTTGAGTATTAATCTACACTATTCAAGTTGATACTCAGGCCTTTCTGGAAGACTGCGATGAATACTATTAAAGGACGAGAAGATCTAGGTTCAGTTCTTGATCATACTCTGCAACAGAAAGGATCAAGGGTTAAAGAACTAAAAGGAAAGAGATATTATATTCTGCTGCAACCAATATTGTAAAGCTTTCTGTAACTCCTATGTGTTTAATTCATTGTTTTATAAAATTTATATGTAGGATGCAAGATTATTCATAATACAACATGCATGAATAGTAAATTAAGATCTTTGTAAATTATTTCTAACACAAGATTATGTCCAAGAAACACAAGATATATCTAACAGTCTGAGAAAGTTGCAATCATCCATTTAATGTTATGGTTGTGTAATATCCAGATTAAAATAGTATTTAATTTTATTTTTTTTTGGATATTAATTGAGCGAGAATAATTATCTTGTTTCTTTGTGTTGTTAGTGAGTTGATATTATTGCTTAGAGTAGTTGTACCAATTTTCTAGAGAGTTAAAGTTGTATTAACTACGAAAGTAAAATATTATGGTATTTTTATAGAGTAAGTAATCGTTTAATTAAAGCCCAATATGAAGGTCCATTAGGGTTTTATAATATATTTAGTGAGTTTAATTAATTAATGTTAAAATTCGTAGGTTTGGATAAATTCGCAGGATTAAAAACTGTTTTACTAAAACGATCATATCTGGAGTTCTAGAGCTCGGATTGAGGTGATTTCAGTGGCGTTGGAAAGATAATTCAAAGATCTATCAATTATATAGAAATATATTTATCGTAATTTTAACTTTATTAGGGTCAAAATTAGGTTACAAAGTGACGACCTGTTAAGTTTAGTATAGAAACCCTAAGTTTTAAAATTTAAATTTAAAACTTATATCTAACAAATAAGATTTTTATGTAATTATTCTATTTAGAGTTAAATTAGCATCAGATTATAGGGGTTATTTTATTATTTTCTTTTATAGATTTAATTAGATTATAAAACCTAAATCTATCACATTCTTGATACGTAATATGCAGAGTCTCTAACCCTAAGAAAAATAAAACTCAATCTCAATCTCTTTCTTTAAGCCTGAACACAATTCTTAGAGAAGACACTCATAAAATCCTATATCCTACAAGTTATCCATCTCGCTACCTATCAAAGATTTATAATTTTCCTTCTTGTTTCATTCTCTTCGCCAAACAACACTCATGATTTTCATCAACATAACATTGAGATCATCATCACCATTCTAATAATTTGAGATTTCAAGATCTAGCACTGATTAAGAAGAGTCATCAAGAGGTAAGAGAGTTCTTTTGTAAACTTTTAGGTTAAACTATGAAATCTCGTTTTTATTTTTTTTCTGAAAATTATTGTCTTAGTAAAATAGTCATATCTCTCTCAATATTGATCCGTTTCCAGCGATTTTTGTATCGTTAGAAAGCTTATTCGATGATCTAAAGTTTTTATGAAGAAACTATTCACCAGTTCGGTGATATTCTATGTCGAAAATTATCATCTTTTTGATGTTGTTGTAAATCGTTTTTTTATATTCCTAGAAAAAGTACTTTCACTTAAAATACCATAACTCTCTCAATTCTTGTCCATTTTTAATGATCTATATATGGTTTCAAAGCTTATTCAATTTTCCATAAGTTTCATGAAGAAACATTTCGTGAATTCGGAGTTATACTATGTCGAAAAGTTAGTTTCCTTCTGTATCATGTAATTCGTTTCTTGAATCTTGTTCTTCCAAAACTGTTTTGGTAAAATTGTAATATCTCTTTAAATATAATTCCAATTTCAGAGATTTTGGTATCATTGGAAAGTGAATTTAATTTTCTAAAACTTTCATGAAGATGTTATCTTCTAGTTCTGAACCTTTCAATACAAAAAGTTTGTATTTTTGCTAAGTCGTATAATTCGTTACTCCATATTCCTTCTCAGAAATAGTTTCAGTAAAACAATTATAACTCTCTCAGTTTTAAACCATTTTTAATGATCTTTATATCGTTGGAAAGATAATGGAATTTCCTATAATTTTTATGAAGACAACTTTTACTGAATTAGTGTAGTTGTTGGTCAAAAATATTAATCTTTCTTCTGTACTGTAAGAGTACGAATTTTAATATTAGGGCCTTGACCCATGTCTTATTATAGGTAGTAGTAACGAGATAACAACTCTTAAGCAGCGGGATTTGAGGTAAGGAAATTAAGTAGTTTTTATGTGTTGAACTGCACAATTTAAATTATTTGTCTATTGAAATATTATTTGTGATGTATTATTATGAATGTGTATATAGTACTGAGAATGTGTGGTACGGACACAATATGAGTTTGTGAATCGATATATGTTATGGTTGGTACGATTTGTGTGTTGTATGTTGTATGATGTATGTGGTGTGTTGTATGTTTTATGTTGTATGTTGTATGTTGTATGCTAACGTCTCAGGTACAAATGAGGGGCCATGGTGGGGTATGATACGGGATAAGGCCGTTGAATGTAGAGATACCCTACCCTACATTTGTCTGATTCGTGTATGACATTGTTATGGTGGGTATGATACAGTGATGTTACTGTTGAATATAGAGATACCCTATCCTATAACAATGGTAGGGCTGCATAGGCCCATGTTATTATATGGGCAGATTAGGCCCAGGATATTGTAGGGTCAGGCTAGGCCCGGGTTATGTAAGTAATGGCTATGATATGCCAATATTGTGATAATGTTATTATTATTTATAGTATTGATATGATTATGTTATGAGTATGATATTGGAGTTATGATCTCTGTATATGTGTACGGTGTGAACAAATAGTATAGACTTGTATGATAAAGGTTTCCATATGTACAGTTATTTGGTTATAGTTATAAAAGAGCATGTATGATATTGCTAAAACTTAATAAATACATTAATGGTATGTGTGATATTATATGGTATTGTTTGATAAGCATTTCCTTACTGAGCTTTTAGCTCACCCCCCTCACTTTCCCCCTACAGGTATTAGACAGGGAAGTATGTATAGTGAGCAGGGTCAGTTCTGGTACGTATACTGTGAGCGGCTACGGGCGGACAAACGATCTAGAACGCCGGTGGTGCCTTAGTTTTATTTTAAGCAGTTGATAAATCTAACACAGTGGAAATGCATTATTTAAAATTATTTACTTACTGTATCTTGTTTTACAAATGAAGGATCCTTCTCTATTGCATGTCGATTTCTAAAAATCATTGTTGTATTTAAATTATTTTTTTTTTTATCTTTTCAAATTATGCATGAAAATAGTATTTTTGTAAAATAAGGCAAAATATCGGGGCGTTACAGTTGGTATCAGAGCCGATCGTCCGTTAGCCCGAAGGATACTCACGGTATACATACAGAAGACTGAAAAAGATCCCTCTCACTATTATGTAAGTGTTAGTTTTAATTTTCTTAGTATTGCCATTAATAGTCTTATATGTGATACATATAATTAGAGCCTCATCTTAGGTGGTGCTTAGAGACATCAATAGTACCCTCTATCTCTTATGATTGATTACACTTTTTAGGAAGAAGATGTATAGGTTTATATTTCTTTATTGTCTTGAATTGAACTAGGAAGGACCGTGTTCCTTTCTTGAAAATTTACAATAAATTATAATAGGAGTTCATAAGACTTTATTTGATAAATAGAATATTACTAGTTAAGCTTGACAACATTAAGTTTAGATATGTACATAGAATCTTCTCTTCCAATAATTGAACTCTTTTGTTTCTTTTAAATCAACCTTTCTTGTAAACATGAAACTAGAAGATCAGTTAGAATCAATGTGAAAGGAACGACCAATAGAGGTGGGGGCTAAGGATGTGTGTTCCGCTGACCCACAAATGGTTGATGTTCCAGAGAACCCAATAATAGTTAAGGCTAACGATCTAATAGAGGTATTGGAAGGACTACGAGCATGACTAAGACAATTTGTTGAAGAGTTTTCACAGGCTCAGCAAAATATCACCAACACTAGTAGTGGAACTTGAAGCACATAATGAAATGTACCAATAGCCAACTAAGTACCGACGCATATATTTTCACCTATCTATGAATGGTTGAAGAAGCAGTATCTACACCTAGCCATGAATGGAAGCCCAACATATAGGAAGTAGGGATGAATTAGAATAGTAGACGCTATACCAGACTGGGACAGTATAATTTACGAAACTTACTTATTAAGAAGGATGAAATAATAGATCTTTAAGGAGAAGGTACTATCTTGTTGGATATTCTATAAGTTACACACTCTTAAGTTAGATGGTAAGAAGTATGAGTACTGTATGCAAAGACATTGGAGATAAGTATGTTATAGAAATGAGTCAGGAGAGGACGATGCCATCATATAGAAAGGAGTGCGGTGTGCTGAATAGAATCCAAAATGAGAAGTTAGAAAGAGACATGATAAAATTACTAGAGGTAATAACTTATGAAGGTATCTTAAACACTAAGAGATAAGCAGAGCATCAACAAATATTAGATTACCGAAGGAAAGTTGTAAACTTTAAACTCAAGGTCATCTACTTGGTGGAGGAGATAACAGAGAAAAATGTGTATGGTTTCGACAGAGACATTTTCAAAGGAGAAAGACAAAAAGTCCGAGGCACGGCTAACAATTTGGGTACAACATGAATGAGAGACAACTAAGAGGGTGACTACTCGGAATTGATCACAACTACACAACTAAGAGATTGTGGATGCAGCTTTGTGGCAGGTGTACAACAAACAACTATAGAGAGTAGATCGCAAATTCAAAACTTGAGAAAGATGAGGAATTAGCATTCAAGGGTGACATCCCTAGATTCCAAATACTCACTGATACAACAACAATGGTGTGGAGTATAGCTCAATGAGAAAATGTTAGGAAAGCCTCACTTAGAGACAGGAGAAAAGTGAGACATAATTAGGACCAAAGTAACATATATTGAAGAATGTCATGGCATGTCAAGGACCATACGAGTTTTTAAGAAGTATTGGGATTAAAAAATGCTCATGCAACGTAAATGGATTCAAGGCACATCGTAAGCAAACAATACTACAATCCACTCACAATTTGTTTTACGGAGAATAATATAAGTATGTTGGAGTGTCATCATAAGAATCAACTAAGAGGAAAACTCACAAAGAGTGCAACTTTGATTAAAAGAGATGGTATTCTAGGCCTTACATTGCTCGAGAAGAGAATGACAATGGATCGGACAAAAGTTAAAATTATTGAGAGGAATGAATTTTTATAAATATAGATATTTTTCCCGACCTAGAGGGCTAGTAATGGAGAATCCTAGAAGAATACACCTAAGGCGGAATGAGACAATAGCCATTATCTGGAAAATAACTAAAGTTCATCAAATTGGAAGTGAGGAACTTATAAGGAACGTGATGTATATATTAATAACATGATTGCATTAAGATATGGAATAATGCTTAAGTGAATTATAAATTTATTTTTAAAGGTAGTTTAGAAAATAAGAGTCAAGGATCCCTCTCTAAGGAATTATAAATAGTGAGTCTCTAGTAGTAAATCAAATACAAGTGGGAGTGTAGGAGGTATAATAGTGATGGACAGAGTAAGGTCTGTTCGGCATAGTTTGCAAATTATATATATAGTATCCTTACCCTGATAACTTGGATGATCAATACATTATGAGATTGGTATGGTTGACTTATTGTTAATAGTCAACAGATAATAAATAATTAGGCTACGATAAGTCATGGTAGGGTTGAACTTATTTTAAAGGGGTTATTAGTGTGCTTTCTATGTTTTAATACATATATGGTATAGTCTTAAGTAAATAATCAGTATTAGAATGTATGTTTAAGAGATTTAAAAGTTTTAGAAGTACAATTAAGAAGTTGAGATATTTTTTTGGTGAATTAAAGAAGGCTACAATATACAGGGCATGAATATGGCTGGAATAATCAATGCTATGATAAGTATGAAATTATGTGATACCTTAGATGGCTAGTATATTAGAAGAAGCAACAATTGAACATAACTATCAGAATCTATCGGCATTACAGATTCAAACTTCACCACTATAGCAAGATAATACCAAAGTAGATAAAAGTTAGTATAGAAAACTAGCTAATCTCATAATCAAGTCAACTTGATTGAAGGGGGTAATGGAGGACCAAGCACCATAAGAGAGATTAGCAAAGAAAAATACAATAGAGTGATACAAAAATTAGACAACAAAAGGAACCAAAGACTATTATCTTGGAAAATGGGAAGTCATGACAAGTGCAACGAATGCATAGATAAAGGAAATTAAGAAGTGAACGTTAGACAAAAAGGTAGTCGGATAGATAGTTAAATATTTATACATAGAAGACCTTTTAAAGAGATTCCATGTTTATTTCCAAGTGCCATGGAAAAAGTATCTATCGATGAGTAACAACTATGAAACTGTAAGAATGACACCGTAGCTTTACAGTGGAATAAAAAAGAGATAGAGAGAGAGAGAGAGAGAGAGAGAGAGAGAGAGAGAGAGAGATAGTAAGATTTTAGTCTGTAATAACATTCAATGAGAGAATGAGAATAATTAAAGAGAAGTTCGCATAAGATCTTTTACCCTACTCTTTGTGTTTGTTATTTTTGTATTATATAATGTGTTCTCAAGTGACATGTAAGGATGTTCATGAGAGAATGAATAGTTTTACTCTTGATGGCATGTAAGGATGTTCATTAGAGAATAAATAGTTTAACTCTTAATGACATGTAAGGATGTTCATAAGAGAAGAAATTTTTATAAAATTACGAGCATGTTATTGCAAAACTTATGTTTTTAAAGCATGTATATGTACGTTATTATGATGGAGTACATTTTGGTATTTAAGTAATGTATAGAGAAATAATAATACTTAATTAAGTTGTGTATATTTTATGTGTTATGGATTGACCGATAAGACATAGGTTAAATGCATGTTTATTGGGTCCATATATATGGTAGATAATGAGGTAATGCAGTAAGTGGTGAAAGACATGACGACTCAACACCCCGAGTGTTGGCAAGTTAAATTTCGAGGACGAAATTTCTTTTAAGGAGGGTAGAATGTAATATCCAGATTAAAATAGTATTTAATTTTTTTTTTTTGGATATTAATTGAGCGAGGATAATTATCTTGTTTCTTTGTGTTGTTAGTGAGTTGATATTATTGCTTAGAGTAGTTGTACCAATTTTCTAGAGAGTTAAAGTTGTATTAACTACGAAAGTAAAATATTATGGTATTTTTACAGAGTAAGTAATCGTTTAATTAAAGCCCAATATGAAGGTCCATTAGGGTTTTATAATATATTTAGTGAGTTTAATTAATTAATGTTAAAATTCGTAGGTTTGGATAAATTCGCAGGATTAAAAACTGTTTTACTAAAACGATCATATCTGGAGTTCTAGAGCTCGGATTGAGGTGATTTCAGTGGCGTTGGAAAGATAATTCAAAGATCTATCAATTATGTAGAAATAGATTTATCGTAATTTTAACTTTATTGGGGTCAAAATTAGGTTACAAAGTGACGACCTGTTAAGTTTAGTATAGAAACCCTAAGTTTTAAAATTTAAATTTAAAACTTATATCTAACAAATAAGATTTTTATGTAATTATTCTATTTAGAGTTAAATTAGCATCAGATTATAGGGGTTATTTTATTATTTTCTTTTATAGATTTAATTAGATTATAAAACCTAAATCTATCACATTCTTGATACGTAATATGCAGAGTCTCTAACCCTAAGAAAAATAAAACTCAATCTCAATCTCTTTCTTTAAGCCTGAACACAATTCTTAGAGAAGACACTCATAAAATCCTATATCCTACAAGTTATCCATCTCGCTACCTATCAAAGATTTATAATTTTCCTTCTTGTTTCATTCTCTTCGCAAAACAACACTCATGATTTTCATCAACATAACGTTGAGATCATCATCACCATTCTAATAATTTGAGATTTCAAGATCTAGCACTGATTAAGAAGAGTCATCAAGAGGTAAGAGAGTTCTTTTGTAAACTTTTAGGTTAAACTATGAAATCTCGTTTTTATTTTTTTTCTGAAAATTATTGTCTTAGTAAAATAGTCATATCTCTCTCAATATTGATCCGTTTCCAGCGATTTTTGTATCGTTAGAAAGCTTATTCGATGATCTAAAATTTTTATGAAGAAACTATTCACCAGTTCGGTGATATTCTATGTCGAAAATTATCATCTGTTTGATGTTGTTGTAAATCGTTTTTTTATATTCCCAGAAAAAGTACTTTCACTTAAAATACCATAACTCTCTCAATTCTTGTCCATTTTTAATGATCTATATATGGTTTCAAAGCTTATTCAATTTTCCATAAGTTTCATGAAGAAACATTTCGTGAATTCGGAGTTATACTATGTCGAAAAGTTAGTTTCCTTCTGTATCATGTAATTCGTTTCTTGAATCTTGTTCTTCCAAAACTGTTTTGGTAAAATTGTAATATCTCTTTAAATATAATTCCAATTTCAGAGATTTTGGTATCATTGGAAAGTGAATTTAATTTTCTAAAACTTTCATGAAGATGTTATCTTCTAGTTCTGAACCTTTCAATACAAAAAGTTTGTATTTTTGCTAAGTCGTATAATTCGTTACTCCATATTCCTTCTCAGAAATAGTTTAAGTAAAGCAATTATAACTCTCTCAGTTTTAATCCATTTTTAATGATCTTTATATCGTTGGAAAGATAATGGAATTTCCTATAATTTTTATGAAGACAACTTTTACTGAATTAGTATAGTTGTTGGTCAAAAATAGTAATCTTTCTGCTGTACTGTAAGAGTACGAATTTTAATATTAGGGCCTTGACCCATGTCTTATTATAGGTAGTAGTAACGAGATAACAACTCTTAAGCAGCGGGATTTGAGGTAAGGAAATTAAGTAGTTTTTATGTGTTGAACTGCACAATTTAAATTATTTGTCTATTGAAATATTATTTGTGATGTATTATTATGAATGTGTATATAGTACTGAGAATGTGTGGTACGGACACAATATGAGTTTGTGAATCGATATATGTTATGGTTGGTACGATTTGTGTGTTGTATGTTGTATGATGTATGTGGTGTGTTGTATGTTGTATGTTGTATGTTGTATGTTGTATGCTAACGTCTCAGGTACAAATGAGGGGCCATGGTGGGGTATGATACGGGAGAAGGCCGTTGAATGTAGAGATACCCTACCCTACATTTGTCTGATTCGTGTATGACATTGTTATGGTGGGTATGATACAGTGATGTTACTGTTGAATATAAAGATACCCTATCCTATAACAATGGTAGGGCTGCATAGGCCCATGTTATTATATGGGCAGATTAGGCCCAGGATATTGTAGGGTCAGGCTAGGCCCGGGTTATGTAAGTAATGGCTATGATATGCCAATATTGTGATAATGTTATTATTATTTATAGTATTGATATGATTATGTTATGAGTATGATATTGGAGTTATGATCTCTGTATATGTGTACGGTGTGAACAAATAGTATAGACTTGTATGATAAAGGTTTCCATATGTACAGTTATTTGGTTATAGTTATAAAAGAGCATGTATGATATTGCTAAAACTTAATAAATACATTAATGGTATGTGTGATATTATATGGTATTGTTTGATAAGCATTTCCTTACTGAGCTTTTAGCTCACCCCCCTTACTTTCCCCCTACAGGTATTAGACAGGGAAGTATGTATAGTGAGCAGGGTCGGTTAAGTACGTATACTGTGAGCGGCTACGGGCGGACAAACGATCTAGAACGCCGGTGGTGCCTTAGTTTTATTTTAAGCAGTTGATAAATCTAACACAGTGGAAATGCATTATTTAAAATTATTTACTTACTGTATCTTGTTTTACAAATGAAGGATCCTTCTCTATTGCATGTCGATTTCTAAAAATCATTGTTGTATTTAAATTATTTTTTTTTATCTTTTCAAATTATGCATGAAAATAGTATTTTTGTAAAATAAGGCAAAATATCGGGGCGTTACAGGTTGGAACCAAAATATCTAAATGATGATCTTCTCCTTGATACTTGCACTAACATAATCAGCTATCATTTTGCAAGGCCATGCTACACGCGCTCCATTAAGGAAAGTAATTTCCATGAGCCAAAGACACAATGCAACATGTTGCTTTATTTCAAAAAATAAGAATTCGTCAACCGTAAACATTTTGATTTGGAATTCAAAAAGGTTCCTCCTTTTAGCCTCCACTTGTCCTCACATCATGCGTGAGGAAGAATGCAAGCTTCATAACCCCTAAAGTTCCAAAATCTTGTGGGTAAATTTTATCCGTGTTTTTAGTTGGGGACACATCTAATTCCAAAAGCAGTACAGCTCTGTTACTTCAGGCTCAACATAAGACCCAACATAGATAATGGACTAGATCCATTAACAAATTTATGTCTTCTGAATGTTGAATAGATAACTCATCAAGATGAGATAACCCTCGAGCATAGCCTGTATATAAAAGACCTCAATTAGAGCATCTAGAGAAATAATTAGCGAGCATCCATACATCAAATTCATTATCACACTCATTAATTACCAGATCCCGTGATATCAGGATTTAATTCCCAAGATCTCATTTGAGGATCATATCTTCCCATTATAGAAATATAGTAATTGACGATCAAGTATTAATATGTCTTTATTATCCCAAAAAGTAGGACACAGTTTGACAACTATCAACGAGATGTGGCCTCCACATCATTATACAATCAATGCCCTATCGGTGAGGCTCCACTACATGGCCCCAAAGTTAATATATTATTTGTATTTACCTCATCAGTGGGCAAGAACACTAGCACTATAAGAAAACTCATTCATGCAATGCGCTAGAATCTCAATCCTTGAGTGCTCAAATAAATTTTAGGGTTCAAACACTTGTGTAATCATAAGGCTTTTCCAGTTTACAGCAATGATATTGACGCGTGAACTAAGGCTCCTTCACATCCCAACCACATAAAAACTCTAGTTTCATTCTTTATTGATTATTTTCTTTAGCTTTATTATATTTTATTGGTTTCTAAAACTCTCGGTAAACAAGACCGATCTCTATATTTTCATTTTCCTCTCTCTTTTTCTCTCTCTAATGTACAGGTGAACAACATTCGATTAGTTTGGTCTCCAAGTTTTTTGTTAATGGTTGATAGCGACTTGGGGCTTTGTGTTCATGGCATTTGGATCTGATTATATTTTTTTAGGTTTATTTGATTCCAAAATAGTAATTGTATAACCAATTTGCGGGTTTGATTCCAAATGTAATTGCTATTTGTAATTTTAAATTATTTGTAATTTTTTTTAATTTTTATAGATATTTTATTTAGAAAATAAAAAAAACCTGTAATTATACATATTTAAATTTTTGAGAAATTTCAAAAATAATTATTTTTTTAATCTCTAAAAATAATTTGAATCCTCAATATTATTTTTTTAAGAAAATAAAATATAATATTTAATGACGACCAAGTCGTCGCTAATGGCCCTCGGAGTTAAATAAAAGTGAATATTATCAGTGACGACATTGTAGTCTCTGAAGTGACGACTTTGAATATCATCACTGATAGTGACTTTCAGTGACGACTCTTAAATTAGTGACGAAATTTTGCCACTGATGGTCATCATTGACGAAAAAGATTCCCTTCTGTAACAAACTTTGCCCTCACTGATACCTATTTTTCTTGCAGTGAGAAAAGCTGTCAAAAAATGTTAGGTTTCTCTCTCTTTATAAATGGTCAAATTCACCACCATGTTTTTCAACATTTTGAATTTTAAGCTTCAAAAACTTCATTATTGTCAAGATAGTTAGTTATAACTTTTTTTTTTGTGTTTGTAATTTCTTTTGGCTTTCGGTTACACTTGCTCTGTAATGTTTCACTTCTTTTGAGCTTGTGTATATAAAGTAGTTTAACACTCTCATTTTAATGCAATGTAGTCTTTCTCAATCTTCTTCTTCTTCTTTTTTCTCTCTTCCTCTAGCTTTATTCTTTCTCTCTTTCTTTCTGTCTTTTTATAGTGTTCTTGAAGCTCTGCAACAATGGCTAGAAGAGGTTCCAACACAAACATGGTATCAAAGCCACGACCACCGTTGGTGGCAAATATGGCAAACATTGGAACAATCAACTAAAGCTCGACATATCCAGGACCTCCTCCTGGATTCCTTGCTGCAGATCAAAATAGAACAAGAATTGATGATGTTTCACCAATGCATTTCAAGCACACTTTGTCCATCAGATTGAATGATCACAACTTCCTTTTGTGGAAACAACAGGTGTTGGCTTCCATTCGTGGAAATAGGCTTTTAAATTTCATCCAAGACGGTGCACCATTGCCTCAATACCTCAACAATGCAGATCAAGCTGCATGGATCCATAATCCTGAGTTGTGGAGTGGGAGGTTCAAGATCTATTGTTAGTTTCATGGCTTCTCTCCTCCTTGACTGAGAGCCTACTAACTTGAATGGTAGGATGTAACACTCGAAGATAGATATGGAGTGCCCTGGAAAAACATTTCACACTGTAGGTTTCATCAATTGTCCTATAAAGCCTTTCTTGCTCATTACAATCGAAATTTTAGAGGTTCAAATGCCCCTCGAGGTAAGTTTCCCTTGAATCCCTCTCAATATTCAACATCCAATTTTCCTTGTTATCACTATACTAGAAGATCTAATTTTGGATTTAACTCTTGAGGTGGGTCAAATAATGCTAATGCTAGACGTGGCAACTTCACTACTTAATTTGGGGGAAGGTGTCCATCAAATAAAACCAAACCTCAGTGGCAAATCTGTCACAAAACTAGACATGTGGCTCTTGAGTGCTTCTATAGGTTTGACAAGAGCACCAAATCAATGCAAGGTCATGTTGTTCAAACATCTCAAGGAGCTGACACAAAATGGTACCCTGATTCAAGTGCTACCAGTCATTGTACCTCTGATGTGAACAACCTGGTGCAAAGCAATAACTACAATGGTAAAGAGAGGTTGTATGTTAGAAATGGATCACGTTTGGAAATTCAATACACTAGTTATGGTTTCTTTAAGTCTCAAAACGTAGAGAAACCTTTAAATCTTGAAAACTTGTTCCACATACCAAAAATCACCAAGAATCTATTATGTGTTTCTAAGTTTGCTCTTAATAATGATATTTTCATTGAATTTCACCCTCTTGTTTGCTATGTTAAGGATTTGAGGACCAAAGCTATAATCTTGACTGGGAACCCCCACAATGGCCTATATACATTTTATCCTGGTCAATTTTAGGTGCTCACTCAGTCCCCTTCATCTTGTCCAGCTCCTAGCCTCACTAATCAATAACATGCTTGCCTTGTAACCTCTGGTGCTAGTAGTCTTTGTAAAGACAGCTTAGCTTTAATTTAGAAATTAGCAGATAATTAGGGTTTAATTATGAAACATGCATATTAGTTTTTAATTATTAATTTAAGGAGATTTATTTTAATTTAGAATACATTTTATATGTCATATATGAAATTTCATAATTTTGCATGTTTTGTGGCCGACAACATTGGAACGCGATGTTTGGCTATTAGAATCACATTTTAGTATTTTTAGTTTAGCGGGGCATTATAGTTAGACATTGAGAATGTCAGTAATAGTCAAGATTTTTGAGTTGACTAAAATACCCCTAAGTGGCCTTTTATGACTTTTAGTGTGGGAAGGGCAAAATAGTGATTTTGCCTATTTGAGTTTTGTCTTTTAGTGGTTTTAATGAGGTTTAGTAAACTAATTATTAAATTGATATTTAATTAATAGAAAACTATTTTTATTTTACTCATTTTACAAAATTGGAAAATTCATGAAAAAACTCATTTTCTCTCAACTCTCTCTCTCTCTCTCTCTCACCTCTTGGAACCAGCTAGGGTTCTAGCTTTTCTCTATAATTCTTGTGATTTTCCACAAGCTTATAGAGTATCCAAGTGAATGTAAAGTTTCTAGCAACTCCCTCTTTAGTTTCTTAAGCTTTAGATTGTGAAATTTTCCATGAATTGGGTTTATGAGTTCTGTAGTGGATGTTGTTGTTTGATTTGGTTTTTCTGGAGTTTAGTTGTGATGTATTATGTTGTTTTTGGCTGGTTTGGGTGGTTGTAGGATTGTTTGAGCAAGTTTTGACTTTTACAACTCAAGCTTGGCTCTTTAATGGTGAAAATTGATTTTGAGTTTTTGTAGTTGTTTTATTAATTGGAATATGCCTATTGGGGTATAATATGTAGGTCTAGAAGGTTTGGTAAGGTTTTAGAATTTTTGGGGTTTTTTGGTGTAAACTGGGTAACCTAAAACCGGTTGACTGGATTTTGTAGGTGGGATTCCTGAAAAATTCATGTTGTCGATTCCTGTTAGTTTCAGAGCTTTGGTTTGTTAATTCCCTTATAATTTAGTGTATTTCCATGTTAAGTTACAGTAGATAGGTTTTTGTTTAAAACCTAAGTTCCCAGTTGTCATTTAGTGTGGCACTTATCCATGTTATGAACAATGTTATTTAGGGGCTTGTAATTCGCCGAGCAGTTGTTCCACTCAGGTTGGCCGGCACACCGGAATTTGGAATCAAGGTAAGATTAGCATAATGATACGCATATATGTATACATGTTTTGCGTACATGTTAGTTGCCGTCAGAATAACATATCAGGGTATCAGTGAGGTGTACATAGAGTTGCACCGAGATACCAACAAATATGTGTTAGGCAAATATATAGCCATCATATTAGCATATCAGGGCATCTGTGAGGTGTACAAAGAGTTGCACTAAGATGCCAACAAATATATGCTAGGCTATTAGATAGTATGAGTTATCTGCTACCACATCGGTACGACAAGAGTACTGAGTATACGCCTGATTCGCAGTTAGTCATACTTTGTCAAGAACATTCCCGACTCAATTAGGATTATGGTTGGGTGTATGGGCGCCTGATTATAAGCCGGGTTATTATTATGTTTTATGTTATGCTTTTCTTACTGAGTCTGCTGACGCACAGTGTTATTTCCAGGTAAGGGCAAGGCTAAGGCTAAATTGTCGTGAGAGCAAGCAGGTGAAGATTTTACATGTTAGGGCGGTTAGGCCTGGACCGTATGATTTTTGGGAAATCAAGGCTTATTTTGTATAGCCGCTAGGCAACAAACTCTTGTCTATGTATAGTTAAACTTTTGTAAATGTTTTTTTGATGTAAATGGGATCCCCTCGTATTTTATAAGTACGTTACTTTATATTTTTAATTAAATAAGAAATTTTTTAATTAATCATGATTTTCGATAACCTTGTTGATTAGCAACGAGCTGCACAGTACGTTAAAAATAATGCTAACATGCCTAAATTAGTTAGGGTGTTACAATTTGGTATTAAAGTCGCCATGTTATCTTCCAAAGATCGTCACGACATGTACAATTATCATCAGCGATCAGCTTGTTTCACGGTTCAATAATCTTTTATTGCTTTAGTAGTTTATTTTAATAGTATGATTTAAGAAAAGCGTGTTGAGAAGCATGTTAGTAGCGTGATAGCTGAATAGGCGCATGTTTTTAAATTTCCAAAATAAGCGGCAATTAGTAAGTTATTCTTGATCGCGATCTGACCAGACTAGCTCTTGGTTACGCGGGTCGTTCTAGTAGTTTGGATGCCAGGCAAAACACCAGGAGTCAGGGTAACTTGGTCGAATTTAGTGGCGGTTAGGGAGTTCAGATTCCCCCAAATGTTTGTGGCCGAGGTAGAGGTCCAGAGGCAGGGTATGCGGTCGGAGAGATGTTAACCCGCCATAAAATACAAAGGCTGGCCAAGACTGGTAAAATAGGTTTGCAGAAATGCAAGCCAGGATAAATGAACAAGAAAAAGAGATCCGGTGTTTGAGATAGCACGGTTCTCCTGTAATCCCTGCTCCATAAATATCAATAGCTCCTGCCCCTGTTGTGCAAGCAGGACCTGTAGCTGCAGTGAACCGAATGGAACCCCTGTATGAAAGGTTCCATAAGCAGGCACCTCCAATTTTCCTAGGAGGTCCCGATGTTGTGAAAGCCAAGCAGTGACTAATGGTTATTACCAAAATTCTGAACTTTATGGGCGTCACAGGCAGTTACAGAGTGGCCTGTTCCATATTCAAGTTCTAAGAAGACGCTCTAGTATGGTGGGACATGGTATCCCTAACCCAAGATGTTATTACGATGGCCTGGAAAAAGTTCCAGGAGTTGTTCAACGCGAAGCACTACAATGAGGTAGTCAGATTTTCACTGAATACACCACCTAGTTTGACCGCTTGGCAAGATTTTCACTGAGAATCGTGCGAAGATAAGACATGATTTAATGATCACTACCGATGACAATACCGCCTATGCTGATATGGTTGGTAAGGCACTGTGAGCTGAGGGTGCAGTGGAGTGCACCCTAAAGTCTCAAGGGACTCAGGTTGTTTGTGGGGCTCCTACCCCTCCTACATCAGGCTATAGTAGGAGAGCTAGTGGCTCGACCACTGACCAGAAAAGAAAGGCACCTACTGCATCCAGTGGCTCAGGTTAGAATAAGAGATTCCGAGGGAACCAGGGACGAGGTAATCATCAGGGTAGGTCTGAAACCCAATACACATACCCATAGTGCCCCAGTTGTAAGAAGCATCATCTGGGAGAGTGTAGGGGGCAGGAGTGCTTTCAGTGTGGTATGCCAGGGCATTATAAGAGGGATTGTCCCCAACTCAAGACTAAAGCACAAAAGACTGCAGTAAAACCCGCACCAACAAGGGTGTTTGCAATAACTCAGGCTGATGTTGAAGCTAGCCCTTCAGTGGTAACAGGTCAGCTCTCGGTCAACAACTCTTACTTCTCTGTGTTATTATGACTTGGATCTCATAGTCATAATCCTTAACCAACTCTAACCAACTCCTCTGTCTTATATTCAAGTCTTTCTGAGTAAAGAAATATTTGAGGCTCTTATGGTCAGTAAAAATTTCACATCTCTCTCCGTAGAGATAATGCCGCCAAATCTTCAATGCAAAAACTACCGCAACAAGTTCTAGGTCATGAGTTGGGTATCGCTGCTCATATTCTTTCAACTAACGAGAGGCATAGGCAATAACCCGATCAGCCTGCATCAATACACACCCCATACCCTGTCTAGATGCATCACAATAAACCATGAAGTTCTCTTTACCAGAAGGTAGGGCTAACACTAGAGCTGTGATTAATCTATGTTTCAGCTCCTAAAAACTTGCTTCACACTTATCCGTTCACAAAAAACGCTGATTCTTTTTAGTAAGCTTGGATAAGGGTGTTGAAATTTTAGAGAACCTTTCTACGAACCGATTGTAATAACCAGCCAAACCCAAGAAACTTCTAACTGCTGTAATCGTTTTCAGTCTCGGCCAATCCCTGGCGGATTTTATCTTTTCTTGATCCACGTTGATCCTATCTTTGCTAAAAATTTGCCCAAGGAAGGACACATGAGATAGCTAAAATTCGCACTTCTTGAATTTGACGTACAACTTATGTTCTCGAAGCCGCTGTAAAACAATCAAGAGATGCCACTCATGCTCCTCTTCTGATTAAGAGTACAGAAGGATGTCGTCGATAAACACAATAACACAAATATTTAGAAAATCCTTGATACCCAATTCATTAAATCCATAAAAGTTGTGGGAGCATTGGTTAGTCCAAAAGACATAACCAGAAATTCATAATGCCCATACATAGTACGGAAGGCCGTCTTTGGAATGTCCTCTCAGATTCTCAACTGATGATAGCCCGATCCAAGATCAATCTTTGAGAAGAGTATGTTCCCCTAAAGTTGATCGAAAAGATCGTCGATCCTAGGTAAAGAATATTTATTCTTGATTGTCACTTTATTCAATTCCTGGTAGTCAATGAACATTCGCAAAGACCCATCTTATTTCTTTTTGACAAACACTACCGGAGCTCCCTAGGGTAACACACTAGGCCGTGAAAATCCTATGTCAAAAACGCCTGGAATTGATTTATTAGTTCTTTAACTTCTACTGGAGCCATTCTATAAGGGGGCTTAGAAACAGGTTCTGCTCCAGGTGCCAAATCAATAATAAAATGAATTTCTCTCTATGGTGGTAAACCCAAAAGTTCATCAGGAAAAACATCTAAAAATTCATGAACCACCCTGATGTCTTTTGGCCGAACTACCTCTAGCCATGTGGTATCCAATACCACGGCCAAAAACCCTAAACATCCATCTCGTAACAATTCTCTAGTTGTTGATACTGAAATAACTTGGATTTGAGATCCCTAAACCATCCGACAAAGATAAACGATTCCTCATCCTCTGGTTGGAAGATTACCATCTTCCGTTTACAATCTGTTATAGTGAGATTTCTCTCACCTAGAAACTCGAGACCAGACCCCTATTTAGAGGACACGTATACTAAGATTTCCAATGAAAGCTGAGATGTCCATGAGGGAATCCTCGAAGTTTCAAACCTCGCTTAAGATAGAATCAGCGAGAGGTAGCGAGCATGAACAAAGTCTGATCGCATTTGAGACAAGAGAGTAGCTCGCATATATCGAATTATGTGCGAGTATCCTCCCCATGTCATTGTATAAACCAGGAGACCCACTTCCTATAAATGCAAGTTGGTCCTAAGAACCCTGCAGCCTTGATAAACCAATATAGACTCGCATATCTAGGTTCTATCAGCTCGTCATGCGATGTCCACAAAAGGCGACTATCTAAGGACGCAGACATCCTAAACATAATGATAAATCTGCTAGTTTAACATCGGAATATGAGCAGTTAACTCGCAGATTCGGAAGACGCATACGTTGATGAACTTAGTAACTGTCGTTCATTTATTAATGTTAACATTGTTTAGTTTAATTATTGTAATTCAATGTGTAAAAACGGATTGACAATGAATGCAATCCTTGTATAACTGATCGAACACCTGCTTTGTATGTAAAGGGGTGATCCACCGTGAAATGGCACCTACGAAACTCTTGCTACAGTGGACTAAGCAGGCCGTGATCTGACTGAACCACTATAATCCTTTGCCTCATTATTATTTCTAGTTTTCTGTTAATCATTTCTCATTCCCAGTTTGAGTACTCGCTACTCTAGGTTGAATACTCGCACTTGTTCTACATATAGATTTCTTTCTGTTATCAATAATATCATATAAAATTGGTGTTGCGAAATTCACTCGACAACATTTGGCGCCGTCTGTGGGAACTACAATTAAAATATTATTCATTTCAAATAAGAATATCATCATGGCCGGAAACCAAACACACGGAGGTGCTAACAACGGGTCCATCAACATCGGAATGATGAAAGTACCGTTATCTGGAGCTAGAACACTGCCTGTAGACGTCGTTAATGGCGGAGTAGGGGGGAGCAACTTTAGACCTCTCAATCTGTTCCATGAAACAGTCGGTCCTCAAGTCAGGGAAACGTCCACACCACCAGTAACCACGCACTTTCCACCTGTCACTCCGGCGGTGGTATCTGAGGGAATCATCCAGCTCACAACTGATCAATACACTGCGATCCAGGATCAACTGCGTGCACTATAGGCCGAAGTGGATGGACAAAACCGGGCCTGACGCCCCCCTCGAGCCCCTACTACTCGCCCAGACAACCTTCAGGTAACGAATTCTAGACGTCGTAATAACCGTGTTTACAGGGAACGAAGAGCCAACCTTGAGGGTCTGGACCTGAATCAGCCAACCTCGAGAGACCAATCTGTGAGATATCCTAACCAAGGAACGCAGGCTGATGAAGATCCTGAGCGATGCAATCCTCGCAGTCGACCATCGAGAGACAACGACGCAGAATCAGCCTCTTCATCTTTGCATGGTCGTACACCAAGCAGATACACAAGGTCCGGCTCTGTAGAAACGCTGCAGGGAGGACACAATCAGGTACATCAAGGTGAGCTACGTGATCACCTCAACGCAGTTTTTAGAGCGCGTTCTCGCGCCCCCCATAACAACGAAACACCCCGTGATCCCCTTGCGGGTGATCAAGGTGTAAATACTCACAACAACCCGCCTAGGGCACCGATAGCGACTACTGGGATCACTATCCCAGCGAACCTCGCCGCGGTAGTCGCAACTCCTGCAGTCGCAGCAGTCCCGACTCCTGTGGCTGGAAGAATTGATCAAAGCATGCTTTTCCAAGCTTTGAAAATGCTCGAGCAGCAAAGAAAGCCCATGTACAAGCTGCATGGGACCTCTCCTTTCACTACGGAAGTGAGACAAGCCCAACTTCCCAAGGGATTTTGGCTATCTGAATCCCTAAAATATAAAGGTACCTCTAACCCTATAGATTATCTTGAAAATTTTAATACTATAATGGAAGTGGATCAGGTACCACAGCATGCAAAATGCCGCACTCTTGCGGCAACGCTCGAGGAAAACGCCCACGACTGGTTTACCCAATTGCCTGAGGCCTCAATATCGACATGGGAAACCTTTGTCGACTTATTCCTCACGCACTTTCAGGCCACGATGACCTATAGGCCTCCTTATACAACTTTGGACAACATCAAACAAGAACACGGTGAGTCTTTACAAGACTATTTTAAACGGTTTAATGCGGAAGGAACAAAAGTCGAGAAGGCTCCCGAGTCTTCGCTTGTTTGCATGTTGATAACAGGTATTTTGCCAAGAACCGATTTCTGGAAGGAGTTACAAGGTTGAAGGCCAGAATCGCTAGTCGAATTCTTAGCTATGGCTGAACCTCATAAGAGAATTGAGAATTCTCTGGCAGAGTTGGAGAAGGGCAAGGATAAACGTAAATTACCAATACTGCGATCAAGATCTCGCAGTCCCCGAGGGAAGAATTCCAGAGGCTGAAGCCCGAGAAGACGCAGCCCACGGAGACAACGAAGTCCAAAGTTGGCAAAATCTCCCCTCAAGAAGGAGTCCTCTCCGAAGAGGAAGGGTCGACCGCGTTTTGTTAATTATACCGAACTCGCGCTGCCCCGAGACCACATTTATGCAATTGAATAGAGGAATGGAGTCTTCAAGAAGCCTCCCCCCATTAGGGGAAACCGCGACAGAAGAGACCCAAAAAGTTCTGTATGTACCATAAAGATATTGGTCATACCACTTTAGAATGTTGGGTCTTGCAGGACAAAATCGAGGAGCTGATTCGGAGAGGAAAATTCAATAAGTATAAGAAGAACGAGGAAGGTCATCCCCGAGCGGATGACAAGGAAGAAAATCAAAACGCGAGTGGTTCGAGAACGCCTCGCAATATCTTAACTATCATTGGAGGGCCCCATATCGCAGCAGACTCCCGCAAGTCGCAAGAGCGATATGCCAAAGAAGCCAAAGAGAAGCCACTCACCAATGTAAACAATCTTAGTGAGCGGCCAGAGAAAATGTTCAAGAAAGAATGCGACGACATCACCTTTATGGAGAGCGACGCGAGATGGGTCCATCACCCGCATTCCGACGCACTAGTTATCATCGCCAATATTGGCGGAGATAATGTCCACCGCATACTCGTGGACAATGGAAGTTCAGTGAATCTTTTGAACTTCCAAGCCTTCAAACAAATGGGGTTGCAAGAGAAGGACCTGCGACCCGTGACGTTGAGCATATACGGTTTTACTGGCGACGTCATCACATTAAAAGGAATGATCGAACTCCCAATCACCTTGGGAACCGCCCCAGTAACAGCCAAATCAACGGCTGACTTCGCAGTAATTGACCAGTATTCGGCATATAATGTCGTGATTGGTCGACCAATTTTGAAGGAGATGAAGATCATAACCTCGATCTATCATCTCACAATGAAGTTCCCCACTCCCGCTGGAGTAGGTTCTGTGCGAGGAGTCCAGTAACACTCACGAGAATGCTACAACGCAGCAGTCAAGCTCGCGGAGAAAAGGTCAGTAAATGTTATCTACCGATTGGAGGCACCACCTCCTCGCTAGGAGGTCCTCAGAATCGAGGAGGTACCACACGTGGACGAACCAGATTTTGATCGAAGAATCCTTGATCATGCTGCCGCAGCCCAAGTCGCGGAAGACACCACTGAGGTACCTATAGATCCCGTAGATAATAGCAAAGTTTTAAAAATTGGTTCTAAGTTGAATTTTCAGTAGCGAGAACAACTAATGACCTTTTTGAAACAAAATCTTGATATTTTTTCTTGGAAACATTCAGATATGGTCGGAATATTTCCGCAGGTCATGTGTCATCGCTTGAACATTGACCCCGAGGTGCGAGGTGTCCGACAAAAGTGCCGCAAAATGGACCCCGCGAGGTACCAAGTGCTAAAAGAAGAAGTCGACCGCCTCCTAGCTTACGGCTTTATACCGGACTCGTTTTACCCTAACTGGTTAGCGAATCCCGTATTCGTGCCCAAGCCTAACGGCTCATGGCGCAAATGCGTTGACTTTACAGATTTAAATAAAGTCTGTCCCAAAGACAACTTCCCCCTTCCTAGCATTGACCAACTTGTTGATGCCACTGCAGGTCATGAACTTCTGAGCTTTATGGACGCATACTCGGGATATAATCAAATCCCGATGTATGAACCCGATCAGGAGCATATCTCGTTCATTACTGATCGAGGGTTATACTGTTACAAAGTAATGCCTTTTGGTTTGATAAACGCAGGTGCGACTTATCAGAGACTTGGAAACATGATATTCGCAGATCTTATTGGAAACACCATGGAAGTATATGTTGATGATATGCTCGTGAAATCTCAACATGCGAAGGATCATATTGCCCATTTACAGGCAATGTTCGATATATTGCGTCGATATAAGATGAGGCTAAACCCTCTAAAATGCGTCTTTGGAGTTGGATTTGGGAAATTCCTTTGATTCATGGTTAACCATCGAGGAATAGAAGCCAACCCCGCGAAGATCAGGGCGTTGGTGGAAATGCCATCACCAACTAAGCCAAAAGAGGTCCAAAGCCTCACAGGTAAAGTCGCTGCCTTAAATCGCTTTATATCGCGATCTTCTGATAAGTGTAAAGAGTTTTTTCAGATTTTAAAAGGCAATAAGAAGTTCCAATGGACCGAAAAATGCGAGGATGCTTTTCAAGGCTTAAAAACGCATTTGGGGCAACCTCCAATCTTATCAAAGCCCATGACCGGCGAAGTCCTATCCATCTACTTAGCAGTGTCAGAATACACGATTAGTTCGGTACTAATACGCGAAGATCAAGGGCGACAATATCCGGTGTATTATGTCAGTAAACGATTACTGGATGCTGAGACCCGCTATTCCCAAATGGAAAAATTGGCATTCGCCTTGGTAATATCGTCGACAAAATTGCGAACTTATTTCCAGGCTCACAGTATCGAAGTCTTGACAAACTATCCTTTGAGGCAAGTCTTAGCAAAACCAGAGACCTCAGGGAGGTTGTTGAAATGGGCAATGGAGTTAAGCCAATTCGACATCAAGTATAAACCAAGAACTGCGATCAAGGGGCAAGCCCTCGCAGATTTTATCCTTGAATTCCCCAGCACCGAAGTGGCACTCATAGAAGACAAAATCGACATTGCTATAACCAATAGAGAGATGTGGACGTTGTACGTCGACGGAGCCTCAAATAGCGAAGGCTCTGGTGGCGGGATCTTATTAATCAGTCCTAGCAATTTTAAGGTACACACTACTTTACGTTTTGAATTTTCTGCATCTAACAATGAAGCCGAGTATGAGGCTTTAATCGCAGGGTTGAAGCTCGCTCTCGAGATGAAAATCGAGTATCTACAGGCTTTTAGCGATTCCCAAATCGTGGTGTGCCAGGTGAATGGAGAATATCTGGCAAGAGGCAGGAGATTGGTTAAGTATTTAGCCATTGTATGCGAGCTGATGCAGAAATTCAAGAAAGTAATCGTGTCTCGAGTACCGCGTGCTCGAAATTCACACGCAGACACACTGGCCCGTTTGGCCTCAACTAGAGAAGCCGAATTGCTCGATGTAAATAGATACCATTCAAGAAGTCACCTGGATGACTCCAATAGTCACATACCTAGAAAAGAGTGTTTTACTTGATGACAAGGTGGAAGCAAGAAAGCTGCGACAGCGAGCCGCCCGATATGTCATGTACGATAAAAGGTTATATCGCAGAAGATTTGGTCAACCGCTACTCAAATGCATCGACGGTGAAGATTGCGACTACATACTACGTGAGGTACAAAGGGGAATATGTGGCAATCATACAGGGGGTAACTCCCTTGCATTAAAAATCATGCGACAAGGGTATTACTGGCCAACCTTACGACAGGATGCTTTCGCTTTTGCGAAGAAATGCGACAAGTGTTAGCGAATAGCCACATATACCCACCAACCTCCGAGTAATCTGCATTCTATCACAAGTCCATGGCCTTTCGCAGTATGGGGGATCGACTTAATAGGCGAGCTACCCAAAGCAAAAGGCGGAGTCAAATATGCAGTAGTCGCAGTAGAATATTTTACAAAATGGGCCGAAGTGAAAGCACTCGCAACCATTACAGCGACTAAGTTGCGCGAGTTTGTCTACAACTCCATAATTTGTCGATTTGGTATCCCTTACAAACTCATCTCAGACAACGGAAAGCAGTTCGATTGCAAAGAGATGCGACAATTATGTGATGATCTGGGAATTAAGAAAGCATTCTCCGCAGTTGCTTACCCACAAAGCAACGGACAAACTGAAGCTGTTAACAAAATAATAAAGCACACCATCAAAGGGAAACTAGAAGAACGTAAGGGGACCTGGCCAAACGAGCTCTCACAAGTTCTTTGGTCTTACAATACAACTCCTCGATCCACGACTGGTGAAACACCCTTCTCGCATTCCTATGGGTGCGAGGCCATGGTACAAGTCGAGATTGGGGCAGGTTCCCTACGAAGAGATGTTTTCAACATCTCGCAAAATGAAGAAAAACAGTCACTCTACCTTCATCTTCTGGAAGAAAAACGTGATCAGGCGTATTTAAAAAATGCGGCTTACCAGCGGCAAACCGCAAGATACTTCAATTCCAAGGTCAAGGCAAAAGTCCTGCGAACAGGAGACTTGGTCCTTCGAAGAGTAATGCCAAATACCAAGAACCCAGTGCATGGGGTGGGAAGGACCATATCTCATCGCAGAAAAGATTGGTGACGCTACATATCGACTCGCAGCACTCGATGGTGCTGCGATTCCACGAGCTTGGAATGGCGAAAGCTTAAATTTCTATTATCAATAGTACTCGCATTGTCTAATTTGTATTCGCCTTGTACTTATACTTAGTCATTTTTTATATTAAAAAAATCCTAAGTATAGGGGGTATATACCATAATGTACTATTGATTAAATTTCAAGTTTAAAATTTTTTCAAGTCTTATGAAATTTTCTACTTATTACACCAGGTTGTAATTAAAGTCAAAATTTTATAGATATTAAAGCGCGAGTACCCGTGTACTGCAAAAATATTAAAAACATATATCCCCGCGAGGATATAAAGTTTAACAAAAAAAACTAGAAAAGAAATAGAGTTTAACACAAGCAAATATCAGAGGAAAAGTCAAGCATTGGGGGCAGCAGGAACAGATCCATCCGCGACTTTGCTGACCGCCTCATTCTCGACTTCCTCCACCTCCGCGACCTCAGTCTCCTCGAGAAGATTCCCCCGACCACCTTGAGTTGGTGTGGGCGACATCGCACGAAAAGCCTCGGCCATTTCAGCGGCTTCTGCTCCAAGGATTGAAAAGTCAAAATCTGGAATCTTTGAGAGAGTGGTGTAGATGTAGTCTGAGACTGCCTGGTCATACTGCTTTTTTCCATTCTCCTTCTCAGTTTCCAAGTCGCGAGACATCTCTTCAATTTCCGTCTGAGCATTCTTGGCCTCGAGCTCGACTTTCTCTTTGGCCTTGCAGAGTTCTTCGAGCTCCTTGTCCTTGGAAGACGCATCTTGCTTCAGATTCTTGTTGTCTTCTTGAAGCTGAGCAATATGTTTCTTCGCGAGTTCAACCTCCTTGGACCCGATAGCAAAAGCCTTCGAGAACATGGCCATAAACTGCGAAGCTAACTCCGCGGAGCGAGGCAACAACTCCTCATTAGGAGTCTTGTCAACCTTTGACTGAAATTGATCGCTGACAAATCTCTCCTGAAGGTACAACACATGGCGAGCTCGAACTGCTGGGTCGATCACGACTTTCTTCCCTTTCTCTTGAATACCCTTAGCAGGCCTCTTGGAAGAATCTGCGACAGGAGTAACCACCACGTCACTTTTCCTCTTCTGAAAAACGATAAGGGAAGTTGCTGCTGTCCCAGGCTTCAGCTTGCGCTTAAGAGTAGGAGCGGACTTCAAGAAAGTCATTTCTGCAGTTACAGCAAAAAATAAGGGTTAATACTAATAAGGATGAAATTCTAACACCCTAGTTTATGTATGCGATAAACTACCTGATGATGGTCGAGGAGTTTCCTTGGAAAGACGTTTATCAATTCGCTCTTGTTGCTTTTCAGAAGGTTCCTTATACACCGGTTCTCTCCAGAGACTTGCGTTCTCAGGGATTAGTTTGTGTTCTCGCAGTTTAGCAGTCGTACACAATAATCGCCAATCGCGATCTTGTACAGGAAGGCTCCCAAGAACTTCAGCTGTCTCTCTGTGAGTCGCGTCGAGTGCAGGGCGAGCTGGTCTATCTGCAAAAACAAAAAGAGCGAGTTAGCCTAAGATCTCAAAGTAACTCAAAAAATGATTAAGTCAGGAAACATGCGACATACTAGGTCGACGGTTAAAGTCAGTTCTAATCCTTGGGACTTTGAATATGTAAAACCACTTTGATTTCCATTCTCCCATATTGGTAACCATGCCTTCTACCCCGTTAATCTCAGAAGTGGCCCACTTGCTGAAGCAGTAGAAACCATTGTGAAGGCCTACGCTTTTTATATCATAGAAGTAGCTAAACTCTTCTACCGTGGGAGCCCTATGTACGTACTCCATATACATCGCATACAAAGCAAGGGCTGTGTGATAACTATTGGGGGTTAGTTGGAAAGGAGACACATCGTAACGTCTGAGGATGGCAGCAGTAAAGGGATGGAAAGGGACTGATACCCCACATCGAAGAATGGGTATTGAGATTACCACATCCACTGTGGGAATAATCGCTGGATTGGTAAAAGAAAGATGCGCCCTCTGAGTTGGTTTAGGTCGCAAAGAAACAAGTAGCAAAAAGTTTAGTCTTGTAAAGGTAGTGAGGTCCGATTTGGTATCCCTCGAAACCAAGTCCTCGCACGAGAAGGGCTCGTTCAGCTGAGTGTCTTCCACCGATTCAGTCGCACTCCCTTCTGCCTCTTCTTCTTCCTCGCCTGACTCTCGGGCTGGGGCCGCCCAATCGTCATCCATCTCCTCGACCTCAACGTCAGGGGCATGCCTCGAATGGATAAGATAATCGCGGGCTGACACCGTAGACTCGCTGTCTCGAATCTCAATGGCCCTTGGTTCAGCAAGCTCCTACACCATTCTCTCGATGTCTGCGGAAGACATCGGACCTAATTCTATACCTACAGTAGGTGCGATCTCCTCCTCTGAGATCGAAGTTGGGATAAAGCTATCTTCCCTCTGGTCCTCATCACTGTCAAATGCATTGCCTCCTGAGCCAAGCAGCTGACTATCCGACAAGTGCTCATCTAAAAGAGAGAAGATCTTTTCAGCGTGGTGAATGTGTGAAAAACAAAATAAGTGATCTCACCAGCATAAAAAATATAAAAAATTGCAGAGCAAGTACTGAATGTGCGAATACAAAAACGTCCCAAAAAATGGTTTAGGAGTCTCCCAGTGACCACAGCGACATGCGTCTTTCGGCATGCCCCTGAGGTGACGAGGAGACACCCACCATTTCAAGGAGTCCAACTAAAGTCACAACCGGCGAATAAGTCACGCATCTTGGGCTCAGCGATATACCTCTAAAAACGGCTAGGAGAAACTCAGTGACTCAAGGGGCATGCGTTCTCAAGCATGACCCTGAAGTTACTGAGGTACTCCCACCGTTTTGAGAATATCTACCAGCCAAAGAATACGCTTATTAGAACATTACCGCATGTCGCAAATGGCTGGGTGTATCTCAGTATCTCAAGGAGCATATAACCGCATATATGACCATTAGAGTACTGTGATACATCCACCACTTGAAAGACTTAGCCAATGTTCTCACAACCAGATTTACAGAATACAAAATCCTAAAGATCTAAGCAAAAATCAGAAGTAATTAAGTCGCGCAAGCATGCGAGTATTCGAGGTGTTCGTCCGAATACCCACATGTATTCAAAACATGAAGCAGTGCCTATTCAAGTATTTTTTATAAAGTATACGGTTATGCCAATTTTTGGTCATTTTTTCTGAAATTACCCAGTTTCTTACCCAAAAAACGTAGCCTCATACATATTCCCTACAAACATTTATTCCTAAACTCTCTCATGCATGTTAAAACCTAGAAAATAGTGTTCCCTTCCAAACAGAAAATGAAATGCAGCGAATTTTTGAAAACTAACCTTTACTTCTGTTAATCCGTTCCCACGAATTGCCCTCGACAGCATTGGAGAATCGAGAAAAAACACACGAAGAAAAGCAAAAATCTGGGCAATTTATGGAAGTTTTTGATGGTTTCTCTGAAAGAGAGGGAACAAGGGAGTTAACGAAGTTAAAGAAAAAGAGGGAAAATGGGGATTTTTGATTCGAATCAGAGGGTTTAAATACCCAAATCCCTCATTAATTGGGTTCACGACATGTGGCAATTAGAATGCCTAGAGTTTCCCAATCCAACGGCCAAAGATGGCCACGCGTACACAGAAACCGAAGAGTTTAGTGACGTGGGACCATAAATGCAATAAAAGTAATGATTATAGCCGTCATTTTTCGAAACCCTCAAAGGGACAACCAAAGGTCACCTCCTCGTGACAACCTTTCACCTGTCTCTCAAGTATAGTTTCCCTTGTGACCGCACCTGTCACATCGCGAAACTAGGGGCATGTGTTATAGTGAGATTTTTCTCACCTAGAAACTCGAGACCAGACCCCTATTTAGAGGACACGTATACTCAAATTTCCAATGAAAGCTGAGATGTCCATGAGGGACTCCTCGAAGTTTCAAACCTCGCTTAAGATAGAATCAGCGAGAGGTAGCGAGCATGACCAAAGTCTGATCACATCCGAGACAAGAGAGTAGTTTGCATACATCGAATTATGTGCGAGTATCCTCCCCATGTTCATGTATAAACCAGGAGACCGACTTCCTATAAATGCGAGTTGGTCCTAAGAACCCTGCAGCCTTGATAAACCAATATAGACTCGCATGTCTAGGTTCTATCAGCTCGTCATGCGATGTCCACAAAAGGCGACTATCTAAGGACGCAGACATCCTAAACATAATGATAAACCTGCGAGTTTAACATAGGAATATGAACAGTCAACTCGTAGATTCGGAAGACACATACGTTGATGAACTTAGTAACTGCCGTTCATTTATTAATGTTAACGTTGTTTAGTTTAATTATTGTAATTCAATGTGTAAAAATGGATTGACAATGAATGCAATCCTTGTATAACTGATCGGACACCTGCTTTGTATGTAAAGGGGTGATCCACCGTGAAATGGCACCTACGAAACTCTTGCTACAGTGAACTAAGCAGGCCATGATCTGACTGAACCACTATAATCCTTTGCCTCATTGTTATTTCTAGTTTTCTGTTAATCATTTCTCATTCCCAGTTTGAGTACTCGCCACTCTAGGTTGAATACTCGCACTTGTTCTTCATATAGATTTCTTTCTGTTATCAATAATATCATATAAAATTGGTGTTGCAAAATTCACTCGACAACACAATCAATAATTGCTAAGTACTTGGATAGGAAATCCATTCCCAGTATAATATCGAAATCCACTAAACTCATTTCTATTAAGTCAGCACTCAACTCCCTATCCTCAATTCTGATTGGCATAGACCTAATCCACCTTTTGGAGATGACTAATTCTCCGCCAGGCAGTAGGGTTCCAAACCGAAATTCATAACTATTGTGTGGTCAACCCAATTTACTAAAGATTCTAGCTGCCACATAGGAAGGAGTGGCGCAGAGTCAAATAACACAAAGAAGTAAGAGTTATTGACCGAGAGCTGACCTGTTACCACTGAAGGGCTAGCTTCAACATCAGCATGAGTTATCGCAAACAACCCAATTTTAGATTGTCGCATAGTGGGATGTTGTTGTTTAAGACCAAAGTTTGTGTTCCAAGTAGTGTGGAACTTAAAAATAAAATTCTTGAAGAGGCTCATACCACTCCATAATCCTTGCATCCCAGCACCACCAAGATTTATCAAGATCTTAAACCCTACTTCTTGTGGAGCGAAATGAAGAAGAATGTGGTAGAATTCGTATCGCGATGCCTAACCTGTCAACAGATCAAGGTTGAACATCAAAGACCGACAAGTTTGTTACAGCATTGAAATTTCCTTAGTGGAAGTGGGAGGATATTACCATGGACTTTGTGGTTGGGTTACCTAGGACCACATGTTTATTTGATTCAATTTGGGTTGTGGTAGATTGATTCACGAAGTCTGCACATTTTCTACCAGTTAAGACAACCTTTACAGTGGATCAGTATGCAGATTTGTACGTCAAGGAGGTAATAAGATTACATGGTGTGACAAAGTCTATAGTTTTGGATAGAGATCCAAAGTTTACTTCTAAATTCTGGCAGAGTTTACAGCGGGCTATGGGTACCAAACTGAAAGTCAGTACAACTTTCCATGCCCAGATTGATGGACAGTCCGAAAGAACAATACAGATACTAGAACATATGTTATGAGCCTATGTTATGGATTTTGAGGGCTCCTGGAGTAAGTACTTATCGTTGATAGAATTCTCGTATAATAACACTTATCAAAGTACAATAGGGATTTCTCCTTATGAATTGTTATACGACAGGAAATGTAGATCTCCCACTGGGATGAAAAAGGGGACAAAAAATACTTAGGTCTGGAATCAGTGCAGTAGAGTAATGAAGCAATCGAGAAGATTAAAGCTAGAATGCTTGCCTCTCAGAGTAGGCAAAAGAGTTATGCAGATCCAAAACATAAAAATGTAGAGTTTCAAGTAGGGGATCATGTGTTCCCACCGGTGTCTCCAATGAAGGGGTTGAAACGTTTCGAGAAAGGAGGCAAATTATGCCCTCGATTTACAAGACCATTCAAGATTCTCGAGAGGGTTGGACAAGTGGCATATCGTTTAGCTTTACCTCGAGCTATTTCTGCAGTTCACAATGTATTCCATATTTCCATGCTACAAAAATACGTTTCAAACCCTGCCCATGTACTAAGTTATGAAAATCATGAGCTGCAACCGGACTTGTCATATGAAGAACAGCAGTTCAGATCTTAGACAAAAAGGATAAGGTCCTTCAGAACAAGACCATAGCTTTGGTCAAAGTACTCTGAAAAAACAGCAAGGTGGAGGAAGCCACCTTGGAGTTAGAATCCGACATGAGAGCTCAATATCCAAAGTTGTTCAGGTTAGATTTCGAGGATGAAATCCTTTTAAGGGGGGGATAATTGTAAAGACCACTTAGCCTTAATTTGGAAATTAGCAGATAATTAGGGTTTAATTATGAAACTTTCATATTAGTTTTGAATTATTAATTTACGGAGATTTATTTGAATTCAAAATGCATTTTATCTGTCATATATGGAATTTCATTATTTTGCATGTTTTGTGTCTGGCAACATGTGACCGCTCTAGTAATGTGGATTAGTAAAGGCAATTAGCACTAATTTTTATTATTGTTTGTGAATTAATTTTATATGTGGACCCCAATATTTAGAAATAAATATTAGAGTTATAATTTCTCAATTCCGGAGATTTTATTAAAATCTAGGGGTATTATTTAGCTTATATGTGAAATATGTTAATTTTGTAATTTTTGCTCGGCGACAACGGAAAATGCGATGGATGGCTAGATTGATCACATGGGTAAGTTTAGAGCCCTATTTTATAGTGGGAAATAATTTAGAGAGAATAAATTATCGGGATTGAGCGGGGTTATGGAAATTGACCATTTTACCCCTAGCTTTAGAAATACCCTAGTTTTAAGTCTAAGGGCATTTTAGTCTTTTGGTTAAGGGTGAGTGAGGTGGCTGCCCAAGTAGTTGACACCTAGCATGTTTATTTCAGCTATGACTCAACCTTAGCACTCATTTATCTCATTTTTGTAAAAAAAGAAAGAAAAACCAAAAATTCAAGAGAAGCTCTTTCTTCTCTCTTTCTCTCTTCGAAGGCAGCAAGGGCAAGGGGTTTTGGGAGCTGAAATGCTGTGTTTTCAGCAAAGGATTCAAGAGGATTCAAGGGAAGGTAACCCTAGTTCTTCTCCCCTTAAGTTTTTGAAGTTTTAGTTTAGTTTCACTATGAATTTCTAGGTTTAGTGGCTGTTGGGTTTTGAAATGCTTGGGGTTCAATTTCTGGGGTTAATTTGAGTTAATCTAAGTCCCTAGCTACTGGTTTTGATGCTTGTGAATGGTTTTAAACAAGCTTGAGTTTTGAAACTCAAGCTTTGAGCTTTAATGGCATAATTTGATTTGTTGGTTTGTTCTATGATTTATTCGTTGGAAATGGATGTTTATGCATTGTATAGGTATACTGGAGAGTTTGGTAAAGTTTGGGGTTGAATTGAATTAAGGGGGATAATTTTTGGTTCCCAGCAGCAGAACCGGAATTCCGGTTCTGGGAGGCTAGTACCAACCGGTCGACCGGTTGGTGACCCAGAACCGGATTGCCGGTTGGTGACCCAGAACCGGATTGCCGGTTGGGAACCGGCCTGCCTGTTGGGGGAATTTCCAGAAACCTAGTTTTGACCAATTTTGAGATATTTAGGGTATTACCATGATGTTTATCGATAGGGAAACTTTTAGTTTCAAGTTTAAGTCCCGGAAAGGGATTTAACGAGTCACTCATCTGTGTTGCAATTATTGTGATTAGGGCATCCATCTAGCACGTGAATTCCGTTCGGTGCCTGGCCAAAGACACTTGAATTCGGAAAACAGGTAAGAACTGTGTATAATGTATGATGTGATTATCTGAATGTGTGTATATGTGTTTATATATGCATGCTTGAATTATGTTAAGCACTACCAACACTTGTATGAATAAGTTATAGAGTGTATTGGTACAGTGATTGTTGTGATTGTGAGTACGATACAGTGATACCAACACAAGCATGGGAAAATGCTAAGGTGTGTGGTACATCACTCAGTGTTACTCAGTGATCGGGATAAACCCTACCAACACTCGTACTGTAAGGTACGATGTGTATGTGGTATAGTGGTTGTACCCTGGTATTGAACGTTCATACTCATTTGTTAAGCTCTGTAAATAGGTGTATGGGCGCCTATTTACAGGTCAGAAATTATATGGTATGTTATATGCATTTCTTACTGAGTCTGTTGACTCACAGTTTCTGCTTCCATGTGTAGGTAAAGGAAAGGCGAAGGCTGAACAGGAATGAACCTGAGCTCGGGTGAGATTGTACATGTCAAGCGGCGCGACCTGGAGTGTTCGGTCTCGGGACATCTGGGAGTTATATTTTGAAAGTCGCTGTGCGACCTGGAAGTTATGTATTTTGAAATGTAAAGTTTAAACAGTAAATTTTTAAAAGTTTGAAATTGGGATCCCGAGATTTGTAAATATTATATTATATTACAAAGTTTAATATTTAAAGAAAAAGTTTTAATTTGACACGTTTTTCGAGAAATTTCTTTGATAAGAAAGATTGCACAATAATTGAAAAAGCACTGTAGCGTGCCTTAGAATTAGGGCGTTACAATTTTGGTATCAGAGCCGGCAGGTTTGTCTACCGAAGCTTGCTATGACATGTACAATCTTCATCAGAGAAAGCTCGGTTCACGGTTCAGTTAGCCCGTACTTGTTTAGTACTTTAATAAATGTGAATGTGAAAGCATGTTAGGAAGCATATTCGATTTTAATTAATTATTTAAAAAAAAAAGAAAAAGAAGAAGAAGTGTGTTGCCTTTTAAGTCTTTAGAGAGCGATGTTAAGTTTTGATCGCTGTCTAACCTGCCTGGCTTATTGATTCGCAGGCTAAGTCCTATTAAATGGATGCCCCGCGAAATACAAGAAGTCAAGGTGGCATGGTTGAGACCGGAGGCGGTCAGGGGAATCCTCAAAATCCTCGTGGTCGCGGCCGTGGCCGTGGCAGAGCTCAGGGTGGTCGCCCTGTAAATCCACCTCAAGCTCCTCCGGATTGAAAGCAAAGATTTGCTGAGATGCAAGATAGAATCCGCCAGCAAGATGAAGAGATCCAAAGATGGAAGCATCAGGGTCCTCCTGCCGTGCCTCCCCAAGTAGTTCAGGGCGTTGCAGTTCCTGCGGTGCCAGCAGAAAAACCTGTTGTTGGCAACCGTATGGAACCGTTGTACGAAAGATTTCGAAAACAGGCACCTCCAGTGTTTCTGGGAGGCCCTGATGTGATGAAGGCCGAGCAGTGGCTTTCAATGATTGAGCGCATCCTTAATTTTATGGGAGTGGTTGGAAATGACCGGGTGACCTGCGCCACTTTCCAGTTTCAGGAAGATGCTCTCGTGTGGTGGGAGTTGATAACCCTCACTCGAGACGTCACGCTGATGACCTGGGAAGAATTTAAGGACTTATTTAACTCCAAGTATGACAACAAAGCGGTCCGCAGTGCAAAGCGAAAAGAGTTCACTGATCTAGTTCAGACTGAGGGAATGTCAGTCACTGAATACACGACGAAGTTTGATCGGTTGGCTAAGTTGGCAGCAGGAATTGTGCCCACTGACTTCAGTAAGAAAGAAAAATATTTAGCGGGTTTGAGTGCAAAGATCCGGCATGATCTAATTATTACCACTACTGAAGCAACCACGTATGCAGATATGGTTGAGAAGGCTTTGAGAGCCGAGGGTGCAGTAAAATTTCTTCAGGAGCCCCGGGTGACTCCGAGTGTTGGTGGAACCCCCACTGTTCCTACTCCTGTTTATGGTAGGGATGGTGGTGACTCCACCACTGAGCAGAAAAGAAAAGTTGTTCCGGCTTTTGGTGGTTCGGGGCAAGGCAATCGGTTCCGTGGGAACCAAGGCAGAGGAGGACGCCAGGGTTACTCCTACCCTGAGTGTCCACGGTGCAAGAAACATCATCCCTGAGAATGTAACCGGAAGACATGCTTCTTGTGTGGCATGGTGGGGCATTTCAAGAAAGATTGCCCCCAGGCAAAGAAAGAGGAACCGAAAGCTGAGGTGAAACCGGTTCCTGCTCGTGTGTTTGCCATTACCCAAGCTGATGCTGCAGTCAGTCCTTCTGTTGTGACAGGTCAGCTTCCCGTCAACAATTTGTTATTTACAGTATTATTTGACTCGGGAGCTACACGTTCATATGTGGCTACAAGAGTGATTGATCTTTTGGGTAGGCCTTGACATATTTTAGAAAGAGGGTTTGGAACCCTAATGCCTAGCGGGGAATTGGTTATCTCTAATAGGCGCATTAGGTCTATGCCGATTAGGATCGAAGATAGGGAATTGAGTACTGACCTCATGGAATTGAAATTAATTGAGTTTGATATTATACTTGGAATGGATTTTCTATCCAAGTATTCGGCCAGTATAGATTGTAGGCGTAAAATGGTGACTTTTCAGCCGGAAGGTGAAGATCCATTTGTTTATGTTGGATCGGTTCAGGGGTCTCGGATCCCGATTATTTCTGTGCTGAGAGCTAGGGATTTACTATGCAATGGTTGTGTAGGATTTCTAGCGGTAGTATTTGACTCCAGCCGACCTGAAACATTTGGGCCTGAGGTAGTCCGGGTGGTGAAAGATTTTCTTGATGTGTTTCCCGAGGAGTTGCCGGGATTGCCGCCACAGCGAGAAATTGACTTTGTAATTGATTTGGCACCTGGAGTCGAACCTGTTTCTAAAGCTCCATATAGGATGGCTCCAGCAGAACTCAAGGAGCTTAAGTTACAACTTCAGGGGATGCTTGATATTGGGTTTATTCGACCCAGTGTATCGCCCTGGGGAGCTCCGATTCTTTTTGTAAAAAAGAAAGATGGTTCCCTCAGAATGTGTATTGATTACCGGGAACTAAACAAGCTGACGATTAAAAACAAGTACCCCTTGCCCAGGATCGATGATTTGTTCGATCAGCTTCAGGGAAAGACAGTGTTTTCGAAGATTGATTTACGGTCGGGTTATCATCAACTCAGAATTCGGGAGGAGGACATACCGAAGACTGCTTTTAGAACCAGATATGGGCACTATGAGTTTCTGGTAATGTCGTTCGGATTGACTAATGCTCCTGCAGCCTTTATGGATCTCATGAATAGAGTATTCAAGGATTTCCTCGATAACTGCGTTATAGTGTTTATCGATGACATTCTTATATACTCTCAGTCAGAAGAGGAGCACGAGAATCATCTTCGAATGGTGTTACAGCGACTTAGGGATCACAAGCTGTATGCCAAGTTCAAAAAGTGCGAATTCTGGATGTCTGAAGTGTCCTTTCTGGGTCATATTGTTGGGAAGAATGGAATTATGGTTGATCCAAATAAGATAGAATCAGTGAAGAATTGGCCGAGGCCCAAGTCTGTGACGGAAGTTCGAAGTTTTCTCGGGTTAGCAGGGTATTATTGACGTTTCGTCGAAGGATTTTCTAAACTTTCTATGCCCCTAACCGAATTGACCAAGAAAAATCAGAGATTTGTGTGGTCAGATAAGTGTGAAACAAGCTTTCAGGAATTAAAGCAGCGTTTGATAACAGCTCCGGTGTTAGCTTTGCCATCAGATCAAGAGAAATTTGTTGTTTATTGTGATGCATCCGGACGTGTCCGGATGTGTTCTGATGCAAGCTGACAGAGTCATAGCCTATGCCTCTCGTCAACTGAAGGATTATGAGCAGCGTTACCCAACTCATGATTTAGAGCTCGCTACTGTGGTTTTTGCTTTAAAGATTTGGCGACATTATCTTTACGGTGAAAAGTGTGAGATTTATACTGATCATAAGAGTCTTAAATACTTTTTCACCCAGAAAGATTTGAATATGAGGCAGAGAAGGTGGTTGGAGTTAGTTAAAGACTACGATTGTGAAATACTGTATCACCCCGGGAAGGCCAATGTTGTGGCCGATGCTCTAAGCAGAAAGGGTCCCGGGCAAGTGTGTACTACGGTTATGATAGCCCCTCAACTAGCCTCAGAAATGATTAGTGCAGGAATTGAGTTCGTGGTCGGGAGATTACATAATTTAACACTCCAATCTGATCTGTTGGAGAGAATCAGAAAGGCACAACTGGAAGATCCTGAGCTAGTTAAAGTTCGAGATGAAGTAGTGGCTGGTCGGCCTAGAGGCTTTTCAGTCTCGAGCAGTGGAATGTTGTTATATAAAGCTCGAGTTTGTGTTCCTAGTGTTGATGAGCTTAAGAAAGAAATACTGGATGATGCTCACACCACGCCTTATTCGTTGCATCCGGGAACCACCAAGATGTATCAGGATTTGAAACCCTACTTCTGGTGGTATGGGATGAAAAGAGATGTGGTGGACTATGTGTCCAAGTGTTTAACCTGCCATCAGATTAAGGCTGAACATCAGAGGCCGGCAGGGTTATTGCAACCTTTAGTCCTTCCAGAATGGAAGTGGGAGGACATCGCAATGGACTTTGTAACTGGTTTACCTAGAACTACAGGGATGTATGATTCTGTGTGGGTCATTGTGGATAGATTCACAAAGTCAGCTCACTTTCTACCAGTGAAAGTTACCTATTCAGTGGATCAGTATGCTGAATTGTATGTGAAGGAGATAGTTCGTCTCCATGGAGCCCCTAAATCTATTGTATCAGATAGGGATCCAAAGTTCACATCGAAGTTTTGGGTGAGTCTTCAGAAGGCTATGGGTACCAAGTTAAAGTTTAGTACAGCCTTTCACCCTCAGACTGATGGTCAGTCAGAAAGAACTATCCAGATTTTAGAAGACCTACTGCGAGCCTGTGTCATGGACTTTGAAGGTTCATGGAGTAAGTACTTGCCTTTAATTGAATTCTCCTACAACAACAGCTACCAAAGTACAATAGGGATGGCTCCCTATGAGATGTTATATGGTAGAAAATGTCGTTCTCCTATTCATTTTGACGAGACAGGAGAAAGGAAGTACCTGGGTCCAGAGTTAGTGCAAAGGACCAATGAAGCTATTGATAAGATCAAGGCTCGGATGCTTGCTTCTCGAAGCAGGCAGAAAAGTTATGTTGATCCGAAGCGCAGAGATGTTACATTTCAGGCAGGGGAACATGTTTTCCTGCGGGTTTCACCAATGAAGGGTATTAGGCGCTTCGGGAAGAAGGGTAAGTTAAGCCCTAGGTTCATTGGGCCATTTCAGATACTCGAGAAGGTCGGGCAGGTAGCGTATCGGCTAGCCTTACCACCAGCATTATCAGCTGTTCATGATGTATTTCACATCTCTATGTTAAGGAAATGCGTGTCAGACCCAACTCATGTCTTGAGTTATGAAGCCCTTGAACTACAACCAGACTTATCCTATGAAGAGCAACCTGTTCAGATTTTGGATAGAAAAGAAAAAGTTCTTCGCAACAAGACTATTGCACTGGTTAAGGTGCTCCGGAGGAACAGTAAGGTGGAAGAAGCCACCTGGGAATTGGAGTCAGATATGAGGACTCAGCATCCAGAGCTATTCAGGTTGGATTTCGGGGACGAAATCCTATTAACGGGGGGATAATTGTAATGACCCCTCTAGTAATGTCGATTAGTAAAGGCAATTAGCACTAATTTTTATTATTTTATTATTATTTGTGAATTAATTTTATATGTGGACCCCAATATTTAGAAATAAATATTAGAGTTATAATTTCTCAATTCCGGAGATTTTATTAAACTCTAGGGGTATTATTTAGCTTATATGTGAAATATGTTAATTTTGTAATTTTTGCTCGGCGACAATGGAAAATGCGATGGATGGCTAGATTGATCACATGGGTAAGTTTAGAACCCTATTTCATAGTGGGAAATAATTTAGAGAGAATAAATTATCGGGATTGAGCGGGGTTATGGAAATTGACCATTTTACCCCTAGCTTTAGAAATACCCTAGTTTTAAGTCTAAGGGCATTTTAGTCTTTTGGTTAAGGGTGAGTGAGGTGGCTGCCCAAGTAGTTGACACCTAGCATGTTTATTTCAGCTATGACTCAACCTTAGCACTCATTTATCTCATTTTTGTAAAAAAAGAAAGAAAAACCAAAAATTCAAGAGAAGCTCTTTCTTCTCTCTTTCTCTCTTCGAAGGCAGCAACGACAAGGGGTTTTGGGAGCGGAAATTCTGTGTTTTCAGCAAAGGATTCAAGAGGAATCAAGGGAAGGTAACCCTAGTTCTTCTCCCTTAAGTTTTTGAAGTTTTAGTTTAGTTTCACTATGAATTTCTAGGTTTAGTGGCTGTTGGGTTTTGAAATGCTTGGGGTTCAATTTCTGGGGTTAATTTGAGTTAATCTAACTCCCTAGCTACTGGTTTTGATGCTTGTGAATGGTTTTAAGCAAGCTTGAGTTTTGAAACTCAAGCTTTGAGCTTTAATGGCGTAATTTGATTTGTTGGTTTGTTCTATGATTTATTCGTTGGAAATGGATGTTTATGCATTGTATAGGTATACTGGAGAGTTTGGTAAAGTTTGGGGTTGAATTGAATTAAGGGGGATAATTTTTGGTTCCCAGCAGCAGAACCGGAATTCCGGTTCTGGGAGGCCAGTACCAACCGGTCGACCGGTTGGTGACCCAGAACCGGATTGCCGGTTGGGAACCGGCCTGCCTGTTGGGGGAATTTCCAGAACCCTAGTTTTGACCAATTTTGAGATATTTAGGGTATTACCATGAGGTTTATCGATAGGGAAACTTTTATTTTCAAGTTTAAGTCCCGGAAAGGGATTTAGCGAGTCACTCATCTGTGTTGCAATTATTGTGATTAGGGCATCCATCTAGCACGTGAATTCCGTTCAGGTCGGCCAGCACACTTGAATTCGGAAAACAGGTAAGAACTGTGTATAATGTATGATGTGATTATCTGAATGTGTGTATATGTGTTTATATATGCATGCTTGAATTATGTTAAGCACTACCAACACTTGTATGAATAAGTTATAGAGTGTATTGGTACAGTGATTGTTGTGATTGTGAGTACGATACAGTGATACCAACACAAGCATGGGAAAATGCTAAGGTGTGTGGTACATCACTCAGTGTTACTCAGTGATCGGGATAAACCCTACCAACACTCGTACAGTAAGGTACGATGTGCATGTGGTATAGTGGTTGTACCCTGGTATTGAACGTTCATACTCATTTGTTAAGCTCTGTAAATAGGTGTATGGGCGCCTATTTACAGGTCAGAAATTATATGGTATGTTATATGCATTTCTTACTGAGTCTGTTGACTCACAGTTTCTGCTTCCATGTGTAGGTAAAGGAAAGGCGAAGGCTGAACAGGAATGAACCTGAGCTCGGGTGAGATTGTACATGTCAAGCGGCGCGACCTGGAGTGTTCGGTCTCGGGACATCTGGGAGTTATATTTTGAAAGTCGCTGTGCGACCTGGAAGTTATGTATTTTGAAATGTAAAGTTTAAACAGTAAATTTTTAAAAGTTTGAAATCGGGATCCCGGGATTTGTAAATATTATATTATATTAAAAAGTTTAATATTTAAAGCAAAAGTTTTAATTTGACACGTTTTTCGAGAAATTTCTTTGATAAGAAAGATTGCACAATAATTGAAAAAGCACTGTAGCGTGCCTTAGCATTAGGGCGTTACAGGCATTATAGTTAGACATTGAGAATGTTGGGAATAGTTGAGATTTTTGAGTTGACTAAAATACCCCAAGTTAAGGTAAAGTTTCTAGCAACTCCATCTTTAGTTTCTTAAGCTTTAAATTGTAAAATTTTGCATGAATTGGGTTTCTGATTTCTGTAGTACCTATTGTTGTTTGATTTTGTTTTTTGGAGTTTAGTTGTGATGTATTATGTTTTTTTTGGCGGGTTTGGGTGGCGGTAGGATTGTTTGAGAAAGCTTTGAGTTTTAGAACTAAAGTTGGCTCTTTAATGGTGAAAATAGATTTTGAGTTTTTGTAGTTGTTTTATTAATTGGAATATGCCTATTGGGGTATAATATGTAGGTCTAGAAGGTTTGGTAAGGATTGGAATCGATTTGGTAAGGTTTTAGAATTTTTGGGGTTTTTTGGTGTAAACTGGGTAACCTAAAACCGGTTGACTGGATTTTGTAGGTGGGATTCCTGAAAAATTCATGTTGTCGATTCCTGTTAGTTTCAGAGCTTTGGTTGGTTAATTCCCTGATAGTTTAGGGTATTTCCATGTTAAGTTACAGTAGATAGGTTTTTGTTTAAAACCTAAGTTCCCAGTTGTCATTTAGTGTGTCACTTATCCATGTTATGAACGATGTTATTTAGGGGCTTGTAATTCGCCGAGCAGTTGTTCCACTCAGGTTGGCCGGCACACCTGAATGTGGAATCAAGGTAAGATTAGCATAATGATACGCATATATGTATACATGTTTTGCGTACATGTTAGTTGCCGTCATAATAGCATATCAGGGTATCAGTGAGGTGTACATAGAGTTGCACCGAGATACCAACAAATATGTGTTAGGCAAATCTATAGCCATCATATTAGCATATCAGGGCATCTGTGAGGTGTACATAGAGTTGCACCGAGATGCCAACAGATATATGCTAGGCTATTAGATAGTATGAGTTATCTACTACCACATCGATACGACTAGAGTACTGAGTATACACTGGATTCGAAATTAGTCATACTTTGTCAAGAACATTCCTTACTCAATTAGGATTATGGTTGGGTGTATGGGCGCCTGATTATAATCCGGGTTATTATTATGTTTTATGTTATGCTTTTCTTACTGAGTCTGCTGACTCACAGTGTTATTTCCATGTGTAGGTAAGGGCAAGGCTAAGGCTAAATTGTCGTGAGAGCGAGCAGGTGAAGATTATACATGTTAGGGTGGTTAGGCCTGGACTGTACGATTTTTGGGACATCAAGGCTTATTTTGTATAGCCGCTAGGCAACAAACTCTTGTCTATGTATAGTTAAACTTTTGTAAATGTCTTTTTGTTGTAAATGGGATCCTCGTATTTTATAAGTACGTTACTTTATGTTTTTAATTAAATAAGAAAAATTTTAATTAATCACAAATTTCGATAACCTTGTTGATTAGCAACGAGCTGCACAGTACATTAAAAATAACGCCAACATGCCTAAATTAGTTAGGGTGTTACAATTTGGTATTAAAGTCGCCATGTTGTATTCCAAAGATCGTCCGACATGTACAATTATCATCAGCGATAAACTTGTTTCACGGTTCAATAATATTTTATTGCTTTAGTAGTTTATTTTAATAGTATGATTTAAGAAAAGCGTGATAAGAAGCATGTTAGTAGCGTGATAGCTGAATAGGCGCATGTTTTTAAATTTCCAAAATAAGCGGCAATTAGTAAGTTATTCTTGATCGCGATCTGACCAGACTAGCTCTTGGTTACGCGGGTCGTTCTAGTAGTTTGGATGCCAGGTGAAACACCAGGAGTCAGGGTAACTTTGTCGAATTTAGTGGCGGTTAGGGAGTTCAGATTCCCTCAAATGTTTGTGGTTGAGGTAGAGGTCCAGAGGCAGGGTATGCGGTCGGAGAGATGTTAACCCGCCATAAAATACCCAGGCTGGCCGAGACTGGGAAAATAGGTTTGCAGAAATGCAAGCCAGGATAAATGAACAAGAAAAAGAGATCCGGCATTTGAGATAGCAAGGTTGACCTACAATCCCTGTTCCATAAATATCAATAGCTGCTGCCCCTGTTGTGCAAGCAGGACCTGTAGCTGTAGTGAACCGAATGGAACCCCTGTATGAAAGGTTCCGTAAGCAGGCACCTTCAATTTTCCTAGGAGGTCCCGATGTTATGAAAGTCGAGCAGTGGCTAATGGTTATTACCAAAATTCTGAACTTTATGGGCATCACCGGCAGTTACAGAGTGGCCTGTGCCATATTCAAGTTCTAAGAAGACGCTCTAGTATGGTGGGACATGGTATCCCTAACCCAAGATGTTATTACGATGGCCTGGAAAAAGGTCCAGGAGTTGTTCAACGCGAAGCACTACAATGAGGCAGTCAGAAGCACAAAAAGAAAAGAATTTACTAAGTTAACTAAGAAGGAAAACATGAGTGTTACTAAATACAAAACCCAGTTTGACCACTTGGCAAGATTTGCCCTAAGAATCGTGCAAACAGATTTCAGCAAGAAAGAGAAATACATGGACGGGTTGAATGCGAAGATAAGACATGATTTAATGCGAAGATAAGACATGCTGATATGGTTGGTAAGGCACTGTGAGCTGAGGGTGCAGTGGAGTGCACCCTAAAGTCTCAAGGGACTCAGGTTGTTGGTGGGGCTCCTAGCCCTCCTACATCAGGCTATGGTAGGAGAGGTAGTGGCTCGACCACTGACAAGAAAAGAAAGGCACCTACTGCATCCATTGGCTCAGGTTAGAATAAGAGGTTCCGAGGGAACCAGGGACGAGGTAATCATCAGGGTAGGTCTGAAACCCAATACACATACCCAGAGTGCCCCAGCTGTAAGAAGCATCATCTGGGAGAGTGTAGGGGGCAGGAGTGCTTTCAGTGTGGATTTTTAGTTTCTGTAGTTTTTTTATTGTTTGGAATATGTCAATTGGGGTATAATATGCATGTTTGGAAGGTCTGGTAAGGATTGGAATCGATTTGGTTAGGTTTTGGAATTTTTGGGATTTTCTAGTGTAAATTGGGTAACCAGTTTTACAGGACCAGTAAAACCGGTTAACCGGATTTTGCAACTGGGATTCACGAAAAAATTCGTGTTGTCGATTCGTGTTTGTTTCAGAGCTTGGGTTGGTTAATTCCCTGCTAGTTTAGGGTATTGCCATGTTAAGTTACAGTAGATAGGTTTTTGGTTTAAAACCTAGGTCCCTGGTTGTGATTTAGTGTGTCACTTATCAATGTTATGAACAATGTGATTTAGAGGCCAGTAATTTGCCCAGTAATTGTTCCACTCAGGTTGGCCGGCACACCTAAATTTGGAATCAAGGTAAGATTAGCATAATGATACGCATATATGTATACATGTTTAGCGTACATGTTAGTTGCCGTCAGAATAACATATCAGGGTATCAGTGAGGTGTACATAGAGTTGCACCGAGTTACCAACAAATATGTGGTAGGCAAATCTATAGCCATCATATTAGCATATCAGGGCATCTGTGAGGTGTACATAGAGTTGCACCGAGATGCCAACAGATATATGCTAGGCTATCAGATAGTATGAGTTATCTGCTACCACATCGGTACGACTAGAGTACTGAGTATAGGCTGGATTCGCAGTTAGTCATACTTCGCCGAGAACATTCCTGACTCAATTATGATTATGGTTCGGGGTATGGGCGCCTGATTATAATCCGGGTTATTATTATGTTTTATGTTATGCTTTTCTTACTAAGTCTGCTGACTCACAGTGTTATTTCCATGTGTAGGTAAGGGCAAGGCTAAGGCTAAATTTTCGTGATAGCGAGCAGGTGAAGATTGTACATGTTAGGACGGTTAGGCCTGGACCGTACGATTTTTGTGACATCAAGGTTTATTTTGTATAGTCGCTAGGCGACAAACTCTTGTATATGTATAGTTAAACTTTTGTAAATATTTTTTTTTTTTTTGTTAACGAGATCCCGAAATTTTATAAGTACGTTACTTTATGTTTTTAATTAAATAAGAAATTTTTTTAATTAATTACGATTTTCAATAACCTCGTTGATTAGCAACGAGCTGCACAGTACGCTAAAATGCCTAAATTAGTTAGAGTGTTACAGTCTTACGCCTAATAACAACATATGTATTTAGTGTAATTAGCCATCCATGTCTACCTTTGATTTGTGGCACAATAGGTTAGGCCATCCTAGTGAAAGAATTGTTCAATCTATCATGAACTCTTGTAATATTTTTTATAGTAATAATAGATCTAGTTCTGTTTCCGAAGCTTGTTGCTTTGGCGAAATTCACAAGATGCCTTTTCTTAAAATTATCTCAAACTGAATACACTAAGCCATTACAACTAATTTTATTTGACCTTTGGGGACCCTCACACACCATCTCTCACAATTGTTACAAATGCTATAGGAGTTTTATTGATGCCTACACTAGATTCACTTGGATATACCTACTCAAAAACAAGTCTGAAGCCCTAAGAACCTTTCAAAATTTTTAAATAGAAACTAAACTTCAAATAGGAAAAAAGATAAAAACCCTACAGACAGAAGGAGGTAGTTTAGATCCTTCACTGAACCATTGAAACAAGTAGGCATACTCCATAGACATCCTTGCCCCACCACTCATGAACAAAATTGTCTTGTTGAGAGAAAACATAAGCAAATTGTTGAACATGGCCTAAGTCTCCTTGCTCATGCCTCAATGCCCTTGAAAGTTTAGGATGCGACATTCAGATTCGAAGTGTATCTCCACAATATATTACCAACACCTGTTCTACAACAACAGTCTCCAATTGAGTTGTTGTTCAATGTCAAACATGAGTATACCAACTTAAGAACCTTTGGATGTCTATGCTATCCCAACATTAGGCCCTACAACAAACATAAGCTAGATTTTAGGTCTTCTACATGTACCTTTGTTGGATATAGCTTGAATCACAAAGGATACAAATGCTTAGATGCATTTGGTAGACTGTACATCTCTAGGGATGTCATTTTTGATGAGTCAAAGTTTCCCTACAAGACTACTATCTCTAATTCCTCATTTGCACCTATTCTGAATAGTGAACCTTTGGCATCTACTACTATTCCTAAATCAACACACATGTACACAACTGAGTTTCTATTCCCTGATGATCACTCTAATTCTTCTACACAAACTCTTGTGTTTTATCCTGCTGCTACAACTACTCAACCTACTCTAATCCCAAATCCTGTATCTGTTGGAATTATTTTACCAGGATCTAGATTTACTACTCGCACGGAAAACCCTCAGGTAACAAATTCTAGATGTCGTACTAACCGTGTACGTTGGGAACGAAGAACCAACCCTGAAGGTCTGGACCTGAACCATCCAACATCGAGAGAGCAATCCGTGAGATATCCTAACCAAGGCACGCAGACTGATGAAGATCCTGAGCGACGCAATCCTCGCAGTCGACCATCAAGAGACAACGACGCAGAATCAGCCTCTTCTTCATCGCATGGTCGTACACCAAGTAGATATACAAGGACCGACTCTGTAGAAATGCAGCACGGGGGGACACTATCAGGTACATCAAGGTGATCTGCGTGATCACCTCAATGCAGTTTTCAGAGCGCGTTCTCGCGCCCCCCATAACGAGGAAACACTCCGCGATCCCCATGTGGGCGATCAGGGATCAACACTCACAATAACTCGCCTACCCCACTGACTGCGACTACTGGGATCACTATCCCAGCGAACCTCGCCGCAGTAGTTGCGACTCCTGCAGTCGCAGCTGTCCCGACTCTTGTGACTGGAGGGATTGACCAAAGCATGCTTCTGCAAGCTTTGAAAATGCTCGAGCAGTAACGAAAGCCCATATACAAGCTACACGGGACCTCTCCTTTTACTACGGAAGTGCAACAAGCCTAACTTCCAAAGGGATTTTGTCTATCCGAATCCCTAAAGTATACAGGTACCTCTAACCCTATAGATTATCTTGAAAAATTTAATACTATAATGGAAGTGGATCAGGTACCACAGCTTGCAAAATGCCGCAATCGAAGAAAGAAATGGAGTCTTCAAGAAGCCGCCCCCATCAGGGGAAATCGCGACAGAAGAGACCCATAAAGATTCTGTAAGTACCACAAAGATATTGGTCATACCACCTTAGAATGTTGGGTTTTGCAGGACAAAATCGGGGAGCTGATTCGGAGAGGAAAATTTGATAAGTATAAGAAGGGCGAGGAAAGTCATCCCCGAGCGGATGACAAGGAAGAAAACCAAAATGCGAGTGGATCGAGAATGCCTCGCAATATTTTAACTATCATTGGTGGACCCCATATCGCAGGAGACTCCCGCAAGTCACAAGAGCGATATGCCAGAGAAGCCAAGGAGAAGCCGCTCACCAATGTGAACAATCTTAGTGAGCGGCCAGAGAAACTGTTTAAGAAGGAATGCGACGACATCACCTTTATGGAGAGTGATGCGAGATGGGTCCATCACCCATATTCCGATGCAGTAGTTATCATCGCCAATATTGGCGGAGATAATGTCCACCGCATACTCGTGGACAATGGAAGTTCAGTGAATCTGTTGAACTTCCAAGCCTTCAAACAAATGGGATTGCAGGAGAAGGACCTGCGACCTGTGGCGTCGAGCATATATGGCTTTACTGGCGACGTCATAGCATTAAAAGGAATGATCAAGATCCCAATCACCTTGGGAGCTGCCCCATTAACAGCCAAATCAATGGCTGACTTCGCAGTAATCGACCAGTATTCTGGATATAATGTCGTGATTGGTCGACAAATCCTGAAGGAGATGAAGATCATAACCTCGATCTATCATCTCACAATGAAGTTCCCTACTCCCGGTGGAGTAGGTTCTGTGCGAGGAGTCCAGGCAGATTCGCGAGAATGCTACAACACAGCAGTCAAGCTCGCGGAGAAAAGGTCAGTAAATGTTATTTACCTATTGGAGGCACCACCTCCTCGCTAGGAGGTCCTCAGAATCGAGGAGGTGCCGCACGTAGACGAACAAGATTTGGATCAATGAATCCTCAATTATGCCGCCGCAGCCCAAGCCGCGGAAGACACCATTGAGGTACCTATACATCCTGTAGATAGTAGCAAAGTTTTAAAAATTTGTTCTAAGTTGAATTTTCAGCAGCGAGAACAACTAACGACCTTTTTGAAACAAAATCTTGATGTTTTTGCTTGGAAACATTAAGATATGGTCGGAATATCTCCGCAGGTCATGTGTCATCGCTTGAACATTGACCCCGAGGTGCGAGGTGTCCAACAAAAGCGCCGCGAAATGGATCCTGCGAGGTACCAAGTGCTAAAAGAAAAAGTCAACCGGCTCCTAGCCTGCGGCTTTATACGAGAATCGTTTTACCCCAACTGGTTAGTGAATCCCGTACTCGTGCCCAAGCCTAAATAAAGCCTATCCCAAAGACAGCTTTCCCCTTCCTAGCATTGACCAACTTGTTGATGCCACTGCACGTCATGAACTTCTGAGCTTTATGGACGCATACTCGGGATATAATCAAATCCCGATGTATGAGCCCGACCAGGAGCATACCTCGTTCATTACTGATCGAGGACTATACTGTTACAAAGTAATGCCTTTTGGTTTGATAAACGTAGGTGCGACTTATCAAAGGCTTGTAAACATGATGTTCGCATATCTCATTGGAAACACCATGGATGTATATGTTGACGATATGCTTGCAAAATCTCAAGATGCGAAGGATCATATTGCCCATTTACAGGCCATGTTCGATATATTGCGTCGATATAAGATGCGGCTAAACCCTCTGAAATGCGTCTTTGGAGTTGGCTCCGGGAAATTCCTTGGGTTCATGGTTAACCAGCGAGGAATAGAAGCCAATCCCGCGAAGATCAGGGAATTGGTGGAAATGCCATCACCAACCAAGCTAAAAGAAGTCCAAAGCCTCACAGGTAAAGTCGCTGCCTTAAATCGCTTTATATCGCGATCTTCTGATAAGTGCAAAGAGTTTTTTCAGATTCTAAAAGGTAATAAAAAGTTCCATTGGACCGAAAAATGCGAGGAGGCTTTTCAAGCCTTAAAAACGCATTTGGGGCAACCTCCGATCTTATCAAAGCCCATGATCGGCGAAGTCCTGTCCATCTACTTAGCAGTGTCAGAATATGCGATTAGTTCAGTACTAATACGCGAAGATCAAGGGCGACAATACCCGGTGTATTATGTCAGTAAGCGATTACTGGATGCCAAGACACGCTATCCCCAAATGGAAAAGTTGGCGTTTGCCTTGGTAATATCATCGAGAAAGTTGCGACCTTATTTCCAGGCTCACAGTGTCGAAGTCCTGACAAACTACCCTTTAAGACAAGTCTTAGCAAAACCAGAAACATCAGGGAGGTTATTGAAATGGGCAATGGAGTTAAGCCAATTCGATATCAAGTATAAACCAAAAACTGTGATCAAGGGGCAAGCTTTGGCGGATTTTATACTTGAATTTCCCAGTACCGAAGTGGCACTCATACAAGACCAAATCGACATTGCTATAGCCAATAAAGAGAGGTGGACATTGTATGTCGACGGAGCCTCAAACAGCGAAGGTTCTGGGGTCGGAATCTTATTAATCAGTCCTAGCAATTTTAAGGTACACGTTGCCTTACGTTTTGGGTTTTCTGCATCTAATAATAAAGCCGAGTATGAGGCTTTAATCGCAGGATTGAAGCTCGCCCTCGAGATGAAAATCGAGTATCTACAGGCATTTAGCGATTCCCAAATCGTGGTATGTCAGGTGAATGGAGAATATCTGGCCAGAGGTGGGAGATTAGTTAAATACTTAGCCATTGTATGCGAGCTTATGCAGAAATTCAGGAAGGTGGTCGTGTCTCGAGTATCGCGTGCTCGAAATTCGCACGCTGACGCACTGGCCCGTTTGTCCTCAACTAGAGAAGCTGAGTTGCTCGATGTAATTCCGGTGGATGTTTTGGCTCTCCCAACTATAAATCAAGAAGAGATCATGGAAATAGATATCGCTCAAGAAGTCACCTTTACGACTCCAATAGTCGCATACCTGGAAAAGGGCGTTTTACCCGATGACAAGGAAAGCTGCGACAACGAGCCGCCCGATATGTCATGTACGATAAAAGGTTGTATCACAGAAGTTTTAGTCAACCGCTACTCAAATGCATCGACGGTAAAGAATGCGACTACATACTACGTGAGGTACATGGTGGAATTTGTGGAAATCATACAGGGGTAACTCCCTTGCGTTAAAAATCATGCAACAAGGGTATTACTGGCCATCCTTGCGACAGGACGCTTTCGCTTTCGGAAAGAAATGCGACAAGTGTCAGCGAATAGCCACATATACCCACCAACCTCCGAGTAACTTACATTCTATCACAAGTCCATGGCCTTTCGCAATTTGGGGAATCGACTTAATAGGTGAACTACCTAAAGGAAAAGGCAGCGTCAAGTATGCAGTAGTCGCGGTAGACTATTTTACAAAATCGGCCGAAGCCAAAGTGCTAGCAACCATTACAACGACTAAATTACGCGAGTTTGTCTACAATTCCATAATTTGCCGATTTGGCATCCCTTACAAACTTATCTCAGACAATGGAAAGCAGTTCGATTGTAAAGAGATGCGGCAATTATGTGACGATCTGGGAATTAAGAAGGCATTCTCCGCAGTTGCTTACCCGCAAAGCAACGGACAGAATGAAGCTGTTAACAAAATAATAAAGCACACAATCAAAGGGAAACTCGAAGAACGTAAGGGGACCTGGCCAGATGAGCTCTCGCAAGTTCTTTGGTCTTACAACACAACTCCTCGCTCCACGACTGGTGAAACACCCTTCTCGCTTTCCTATGGGTGCGAGGCCATGGTACCAGTCGAGATTGGGGCAGGATCCCTACGAAGAGATGTGTTCAACATCTCGCAAAATGAAGAAAACCAGTCATTCTACCTTGATCTTATGGAAGAAAAACGCGATCAGGCGTATTTAAAAAATACGGATTACCAGCGGCGAACCGCAAGATATTTCAATTCCAAGGTTAAAGAAAAAGTCATGCGAACAGGAGACCTGGTCCTTCGAAGAGTAATGCCAAATACCAAAAACCCAGCGCATGGGGTCTTCGGAGATAATTGGGAAGGACCATATCTCATCGCGGAATAGATTTGTGTTGCAACATACCGGCTCGCAGCACTCGATGGTACTGCGATTCCACGAGCTTGGAATGGCAAAAGCCTAAAATTCTATTATCAATAGTACTCGCATTATCTAAATTGTGTTCGCCTTGTACTTATACTTAGTCATTTTTTATATAAAAAAAAAATCCTAAGTATAGGGGGTATATATACCATAATGTACTATTGATTATATAAAGGAAATGCTTCATTCTTGTTAATTCTTCAAGTTTAAAAACAAATTTTTCCAAGTCTTGTGAGATTTTCTACTTATAACACCAGGCTGTAATTAAAGTCGAATAGATATTAAAACGCGAGTACCCGTGTACTACGAAAATGTTAAACATTAAATATCCCCACGAGGATATGAAGTTGTCCAAAATAAAATGCAAATTTTTATAAGTACAGAGTGCGAGTACCCCTGTACCGCATATAAAAAAAACAAACTAAAAAGAAATATAGTTCAACATAAGCAAATATAAAAGGGAAAAGTCAAGCATTGGGAGCAGCAGGAACAGATTCATCCGCGACTTTGCTGACCATCTCGTTCTTGACTTCCTCCACCTCCGCGACCTCAGTCTCCTCGAGAAGGTTCCCTCCACCACCTTGAGTTGGTGTGGGTGACATGGCGCAAAAAGCCTCGGCCATTTTTGCGGCTTCTGCTCCAAGGATCGAGAAGTCGAAGTCTCGAACTTTGGAAAGAGTAGTATAGATGTAGTCCGAGACCGCCTGGTCATACTGCTTTTTCTCGTTCTCCTTCTCGGTTTCCAAGTCGCGGGACATCTCTTCAACCTTCGCCTGTGCGTTCTTGGCCTCTAGCTCAGCTTGCTCCTTAGCCTTGCGGAGTTCCTCGAGCTTAGAAGACGCATCTTGTTTCAGCTTTTTATTTTCTTCTTGAAGCTCAGCAATATGTTTCTTCGCAAGTTCGACGTCTTTGGACCCAGTAGCAAAAGCCTTCGAGAACGTGGCCATGAACTGCGAAGCTAATTCCTCAGCGCGAGGCAGCAGCTCCTCTGAAGGAGTCTTGTCAATCTTTGACAAGAACTGATCGCTGACAAACCTCTCCTGAAGGTACAACACATGACGAGCTCGAGCCGCTAGGTCGATCACAACCTTCTTCCCTTTCTCTTTAATACCCTTAGCAGGCCTCTTGGAGGAATCTGGGACAGGAGTAACAACCACATCGCTTACCCTCTTCTGGGATGTAATAGGAGAAGTTGTTGCTGTCCCAGGCTTCAGTTTGCGGTTGAGTATAGGAGCGGACTTTAGGAAAGTCCTTTGTGCAATTATAGAAGAAAAAAAAATAAGGGTTAATACTAATAAGGATAAAATTCTAACACCCTAAGTTTGTGTATGCGATAAAATACCTAATGATGGTCGAGAAGTTTGCTTGGAAAGACGTTTATCAATTCGCTCTTGTTGCTTTTCAGAAGGTTCCTTATACACCGGCTCTCTCCAAAGACTCGTGTTCTCAGGGATGATTTTGTGTTCACGCAGTTTAGCAGTTGTACACAACAATCGCCAGTCGAGATCTTGTACAGGAAAGCTCATAAGAACTTCAGCTGTCTCTCTGCGAGTCGCGTCGAGTGTAGGGCGAGACGATCTATCTGCGAAAACAAAAAAAAAAGCGAGTCAGCTTAAAACCTCAAAGTAACTCAGAAAAATGTCTAAGTCAGGAAACATGCGACATAATAGGTCAACGGTTAAAGTCAGTTCTAATCCCTGGGACTTTGAATATGTAGAACCACTTTGATTTCCAATCTCCCATATTAGATACCATGCCTTCTACCCCGTTAATTTCAGAAGTCGCCCATTTACTGAAGCAGTAGAAACCATTGTGAAGGCCTACGCTTTTTATATCATAGAAGTAGCTAAACTCTTCTACTGTGGGAGCCCTATGTACATACTCCATATACATCGCATAAAAAGCCAGAGTTGTGCGATAACTGTTGGGGGTTAGCTGGAAAGGAGACACGTCATAACGCTTGAGGATAGCCGCAATAAAGGGATGAAAAGGAACTGATACCCCACATCGAAGAATGGGTATTGAGATTACCACATCCTCTATGGGAATAATTGCTAGGTTGGTAAAAGGAAGGTGCGCCCTCTGAGTCGGTTTAGGTCGTAGAGAGGCAAGTCGCAACAGATTTAGCCTCGTGAAGGTAGTAAGGTCCGATTTGGTAACTCTCGAAATCAAATCCTCGCACGAAAAAGGCTCGTTCAGCTGGGTGTCATCCACCGAGTCAGTTCCGCTCCCTTCAGCCTCTTCTTCCTCCTCGCCTGATTCGCGAGCTGGGGCCGTCCAGTCGTAATCCATCTCCTTGACCTCGACGTCAGGGGCATGCTTAGAGTGAATGAGATAATTGCGGGCTGACACCGTATACTCACTGTCTCGAATATCAATGGCCCCAGGTTCAGCGAGCTCATGCACCATTTTCTCGATGTCCGCAGAAGACATCGGACCTAGCTCTATACCTACAGTAGGTGCGATCTCCTCTTCTGAGATCGAAGTCGGGATAAAGCTGTCTTCCTCCTGGTCCTCGTCACCATCGAATGCATTGCCTCCCAAGCCGAGCAGCTGACTATCCGACAAGTCCCTCATCTGAAAGATAGAAGATCTTTTCAGCGTGGTGAATGTGTGAAAACAAAGTAAGTGATCTGACCCGCATAAACTATAAAGTTGCACTTGATAGAATAGTCCGCATTCTCACGAATACTGACCACCCCATCAATATGCGAGTAGAGTGAATACTAAATATGCGAATAGAAAAACATCCCAGCAAATGGTTAGGAGTGTCCTGGTAACCTCAGCGACATGCGTCTTCCGGCATGACCCTGAGGTGACTAGGAGACATCAACCATTTCAAGGAGTCTAAATAAAGTCGCAACCTGCGAATAAGTCACGCATCTTGTGCTAAGAGATATACCTCTAGAAATGGCTGGGAGAAACTCAGTGACTCAAGGGGCATGCGTTCTCAAGCATAACCATGAAGTTACTGAGGTACTCCCACCGTTTTGAGAATATCTTCCAGCCAAAGAGTGCGCTCATTAGAACATTAACGCATGTCGCAAATGGCTGGGTGTATCACAGTATCTCAAGGGACATATAACCGCATATATGACCATTAGAATACTGTGACACATCCACCATTTGGAAGACTCGGTTAATGTTCTCGCGATCAAATTCACGGAATACAAAATCCTAAAGATCTAAGCGATAAATCAGAAGTAATTAAGTCCCATGAGTATGCGAGTATTCGAAGTGTTCATCCGAATACCCGCGAGTATTCAAAGCATGAAACAGTGTTTATTCAAGCATTTCTTATACAATATGCGGTTATGCCAATTTACAAGTCATTTTTTTATGAAATTACCCAGTTTACTGCCTAAAAAACGTAGCCTCATATATATCCCCTATAAACATTCATTCCTAAACTCCCTCATGCATATCAAAAAACAGAAAATAAAACCCAGAAGACACTGTTCTCACTCAAACCAAAAACGAAACACAGAGGAGATTCGAAAACTAACCTTTTGCTTTTGATAAATTTGTTCCCACGATTCGCCCTTGACAGAACTGTAGAATCAAAGAAAAATCCACGGAGAGAGGCGAAAAAATTGGGTAATTTGTGGAAGTATTTTTGGTGGTTTCTCTGAAAGAGAAGAAACAAGGAAGTTTAAGGAAGCTAAACAAAATGAGGGAAAATGGGATTTTTGGTTCGAATCAGGGGGTTTAAATACCCAAATCCCTTATTAATTGGGATCACGACACATGGCAATTAGAAGGAGGCCTAGTGTCGCCCAATCCAACGGCCAAAGATGCCACGCCTACACAGAAACTGAAGAGTTTTGTGACGTGGCATCATCAATCCAATAAAAGTAATGATTATAGCCGTCATTTTTCGGAACCCTCGAAGGGACAACCAAAGGTCCCCTCCTCGTGACAACCTTTCACCTGTCTCTCGAGTAATAGTTTCCCTTTGTGACCGCACCTGTCACATCGCGAAACTAGGGGCATGTGTTATAGTGAGATTTTTCTCACCTAGAAACTCGAGACCAGACCCCTATTTAGAGGACGCGTATACTTAGATTTCCCAAAGAAAGCTGAGATGTCCCTGAGGGACTCCTCGAAGTTTTAAACCTCGCTTAAGATAGAATCAGGGAGAGGTAACGAGCATGACCGAAGTCTAATCGCATCTGAGACAAGAGAGTATCTCATACATCGAACTATATGCGAGTATGCTCCCCGTGTCCATGTGTAAACCAGGAGAACGACTCTCTGTAAATACGAGTTGGTCCTAAGAACTTTGCAGCCTTGATAAACCAATATAGTTTTGCATGTCTAGGTCCTATCAGCCCGTCATGGGATGTCCACAAAAGGCGACTATCTAAGGACTCAGACGTCCTTAACATGACGATAAACCTGCGAGTTTATCACCAGAATACGAACAGTCAACTCGCAGGTTTGGACAGCGCATACGTTGATGAACTTAGTAACTGTCGTTAATTTATTAATATTAACGTTGTTTAGTTAGTTATTGTAATTCAATGTGTAAAAACGGATTGGCAATGAATGCAATCCTTGTATAACCAATTGGACACATGCTTTGTATATAAAGGGGTGATCCACCATGAAATGGCACCTACGAAACTCTTGCTACAGTGGACTAAGTAGACCGTGATCTGACAGAACCACTATAATTCTTTGTCTCATTGTTATTTCCAGTTTTTTATTAATCATTTCTCATTCTCAGTTTGAGCACTCGCCATTCTAGGTTGAATACTCGCACTTGTTCTTTACGTAAATTTCTTCTTGTTATTCTTAATATCATATAATCTGGTGTTGCAAAATTCACTCGACAACACCAAATCCTGTATCTGTTGGAATTATTTTACCAGGATCTAGATTTACTAACAAGTATGTTATTAATATCCTAAATATGAACTTCTAAAACGATATGAAATAAAGACATATAAAGTATCAGGAACCTTACAGTGGTTGCAGCGGAAAATAATGTCTCCTTCTCTTGAAACTGGATTCTTCACCACCTTACACACTATGATTGAGTACCACAAGATGTGTGTGGGAACTCACTATTTTTACTATGAGGCTTCGGTTTTGAAGAGAGGAAGAGAGAGATAGGGTTTCGGCTAGGGTAGTGAAGGAGTTGCTTGAAATTTTTACTGAAGGAATGAGATGCATCATCTTTTTCCCTTAAGCCATCACTACCTATTTATAGGAAACCACTTAGGGTTAGGTTAAATTTAATTAGCATTAAAATAATAGAAAAGTAATGTGGCAAATCCTAGTGAAGTTGCCGACCATGGATAGGTATTGGGCCCCACTTTGTAATTTTTCCATTTTGTCATTTTTCCAACTTATTTTCTCAAAAATGCCAATTTTCCAATTTAACCACTTAAATGCCAATTCTAATTATTTAATAACTAAAAATTAATTATTAAATAATATTTTCACTTAATATATTTAATAATTAGACTCAACAAAGTCTCTTAATTAACAAATTAACCTTAGAAACTCTTTCTTCACAATTTAGCCCTTGCTTAATGAAAATTCATAAACTAGACATAGTCTAATTTTAGAATTATAATTGATTAATCAAAATCAATTAACTGAGTCTTACAAGTAGTATTGTCTCAACTAGTATGGGGACCATGGACCTATATATCTGAGCTTCCAATAAGTAGCTCTAGAATTTACCAGGCAAATTCAATGACTTATTAATTCCTTGTTGCATCCACCACAGAACTTGGAATTGCACTCTTAGTTATATAGAACGCTCTATATGTTCCACGATATAGATATGCTATTAGTTATACATTATTATAATCCCAATAATCAGTGATCCTCTATAAATGATTTACATTGTATAGGGATTAATCCGCCGTTACATCCTTCAATGTATTTTATCCTTAAAACACTTAGCCACCTATAAATGATATTTTAGTGAACTAAACATAATCACTGAAATGAGTACTCAACCATTTATCTCTTTTTATCCAAGCTCGAAGGAAATCATCATTTCACTTCTATGTCCTGATAGAAACTATAGATTCCATATCTATGTTTAGCGCTCCAACTCAATTGCACTACCATGTTCCCAAAATGTACGTATCACCCTGACCAAAAAGTAGGCTTAACTAACAAATCAAAGAACATGAATAATACTCTTGAGATCGAACCTAACCATGTCCGGATTAAGATCATTTGATCTAGGATCAACTAGGTGATGTTGAATTGAATAGATATTACGGTAAATTTAACATATCTATTCAAAGTTCAATATCGGTCCCTTCCAATGCATACTACATGGATCCAACCCAAGCTTTACTTTAACCAATGCCGTGGAAAGGACATAGCACTTATCCAAGGTGCAAGTAAACTATGTTGTAGATTATCATATCTGTTAAACCCTGTGTACTGATAAATCTAGGAATATATATTTAATCACACAATCTTGATTACTTTCCACTGTGCTAACGACACAATAAATAAGAATATTAATGTGATAAGGGTTTGGATGAATTTATAAATCAAATAAACATATAAATGATAACATGAACCAAAAGACACATTAAATAAGTGATGAAAATACTTTTGTCTCTTTATTGATATTTAAATAATAGAGATTACATTGAAATAGAGTTTTATTTAGGACATAAAGACCAACAAACTCCCACTTGCACTAATATAAAACAATCAGTACATCTCAATTAATCCTAGATTTTGATGGTGCTTTTCAAATGCAGTTCCTGCCAAGACTTTGGTGAATGGATCAGCTAGGTTGTCCTCTGTGCCCACTTTCTCCACCAGTACATCCCCTCTTGCCACATACTCTCTAATGATATGGTATTTCCTTTCTATATGTTTGCTTCTCTTGTGGCTTCGAGGTTCTTTACTGTTGGCTATTGCTCCAGTGTTATCACAAAGCAAAACTAGTGGTTTTTCCATTCCAGGAACAACACCGAGTCCTGAGAAGAACTTTCTATGCCAGACAAGTTCTTTTGCAGCCTCTGCAGCAGCTATGTATTCTGCCTCCATGGTAGAGTCTGAAATTGCGGTTTGTTTAGCACTTCTCCAAACCACTGCTCCACCCCCAAGAGTAAACACCATCCGAGATGTAGATTTCCTGTCATCAAGACATGCCTGGAAATTTGAATCGATATAGCCTACGGGATTTAAAGGACCACCCTTATAGACTAACACGAATTGCCTTGTACTTTTCAAGTCTTCAAGATATGCTTAACAGCATTCCAATGTTCCTGCCCTGGATTCATCTGATACCTGCTCACAATTCCAACTGCATAACAGATGTCAGGTCTTGTGCATAACATTGCATACATTAGACTCCCAACTGTTGAAGCATAAGGAACCCTTCTCATTGTTGGGTTTTATGCCCTAAATAAAACTCATTTCAATATAATCAGATTTACTTATTAATAAAGATCAGAAATAACATTTTATGTTCCATGGTTCACATGATTTATTTCATGATTATATGTATATAATGTATGAATTCTTTTTAAGTCCAGAACATATGAGTTTGTTAAGATTATAGTGTTGTCAGCACAGTGGAATATAATCTTAATTATATGTTCAAAAGTTTATTCCCTGATTTGTCAGAACACTGGATTTAGACTGACATGGTATAATCAGCGATAGGTATTCTTACACCATGGAAAAGTGTTATGTCCTTTCCAGGACATTGGCAAAGTTTACCAGTATCGGATGTATGAAGTATACATCGGAAGGGACCGATATTGAACTTTGATTAGATATATTAAAACTTACCGTAATATCTATTCAATTCAATATCACCTATTGATCCTAGATCAAATGATCTTAATCCTGATATGGTTAGGTTCAATCTCAAGAGTGTTATCTGTGTTCTTTGATTTGTTAGTTAAGCCTACTTTTGGGTCAGGGTTATACGTACATTTTGGGAACACGGTAATGCAATTGAGTGGAGCGCTAACATAAATATGGAATCTATAGCTTCTATTTGGAAAATAGAAAGTAAAGGATGATTTCCTTCGAACTTAACCAAACGAAGATAAATGGTGGAGATCTCATTTCACTTATTGGAAGCTCGGTTATATAGACCCATCGTCCCCATACTAGTTGAGACCATACTGCTTGTAAGACTAAGTTAATTGATTTTGATTAATCAATTATAATTCTAAAAGTTAGACTGTGTCTACTTTATGAATTCTCACTTAGTAAGGATGAAATCGTAAATAAAAGGGGTTCTAGGTTTAATTATTAATTAAGTGACTTTGTATGTCTAATTAATAATTATTTTAAATGACAATATTATTTAATAATCTATTTTAGTTATTAAATAATTAGTTTTGGCATTTAAATGATTAGAATTGGAAAAATGGCATTTTTGGAGAAATAGAAATAAAATTGAGGAAATTGTAAAATCCAAGTGAGGCCCATGAAACTCCATGGCTGGCCACTCCCTTTGCTTGTTTTCAAATTATTATTTTCAATTTTAATTGCCATGTAATTGCTAATCAAAGCCTAGCAATAATAGGAAAGTGGTGGATCACACTAAATAAGGCAGTTAATCAATTACACAGTAAAAGAGGAAACTACTTATTTGGAAAGTTGTGCTCTCCTTTTTCCTATATAAAGCAACCCTTGTTCTCTTCTCTTGGATGAGATAAGCCACGAAATTATGAGAGAAAAAAAAAAGAAAAATTTCGAAATCCTTGTGAGATGAGTAGTGCCCACACACATCAAGTGGTACCTCAATCATAGTATGTAAGACTATGGAAATTCTGCATCAGAGAAGGAGAAAAGAAGATCCAGGTTCAGATCTTGGTGATGCTCTGCTACAAAAAGGAATCAAGGGCTAGAGATCTGAACGGAAGGAGTCATATTATTCTGTTGCACCCAATGTAAGGTTTTCTAACTTTATATGTGTTTATTTCATTGTTTTAGCATTCATATTAGGTTGTTAATCCAACATACATGATAGTAAATAGATCCTGATAAAATAATTTCCAAAAACTGGTACCAGAACCATGGTAATGATTTACTTTCAAGTAATATTAATTAAAACGATGATTGATATGTTTTTGTGTTGATTTGGATGGTTTCATGTTGGTTTATGTGCTTATATGATGAATGTTAATGTTGTACGAAATTTTTTCCATGAAAAGTATTTTTTCGATTTTTTAAAATATTTTATTTGGATTCACTGTGAAAAATTAAGCAATTTTGTTTTTTACGGAACTCGATTCCGATAAAAATTGAAAAAGTTATGAATTTTGGAAAATCGGGATTTCGGGTATGCATGGTGCTCAATCGCGCGCGCGTGACACGCCCGAGTGCACCCTGCATCCGCCCGTGAGCCTCGCCCGTGTGCACCCTGCCAGCGCCCACGTTTGCCGCCCATGCACCCTGCTGGGTGCCCTTGTTCGCGCGCATAGGAGGCTGCGTGCAGCCTTCCTGGGCTGCACGTGCAGCCTCTTGGGCAGCCACTTTCCCAAAATCGTTTTTTATGAGATTTTTTCCCAAAAATCCAATTTTTTCATGGGATTTTTTCCCAAAATTCATTTTTCCATTTTTAAATATTTCTAAATTGAAATGTTTCCAATTTTAAATATTTCCAATTTGGAATTTTTCCAAATTTTAAATATTTCTATTTTGGAATGTTTCCAATTTTAAATATTTCCTATTATGGTCAGATTTAAAAATTTGTTAACTTCTTTAATATTTATTTATTATTTAATTATAAGATTAGATATTTTGATGTTTAAAATATTTTAAATTAAAAGATAACTTTGTCTTTTTATTTAAAATATTATATTAAAATTATCTTATATGACAAATTAAATAATTAATAAATTTGAAATTAACATAGATATTTTTATAGATATACTTACCATAATGTTTTCAAATTCAAAATTTTTTTATTTTGTTAAATATTTAATTATTTATAAATTATAAGTTTAAAAATGATATTTTTTCTATATATATCATATTTTTTTTCTTATTAGAAATTTATAAATCATATCTTAAATATTTAGATAACATAGATATTTTTGTAGAGATTTGAATATTGCTTAATTTGAGATATTTTGACACATAATTATGGTAATTATTATTAATTTATTATTTTATTCCTAAAATAATAATTATCTAACCAAATCTATTTTAAAATTGGTTTATTTTATTAAATTATAAGATCTGAAAGTGATATTGAAGATTCTTTCCTTTCAAATCATTGATCTAATTAGATATTTAATTTAATATGATTCAAATAAACCTAGATATTTTAAAATTAGTTTCCTTTATTTGGTTAGTTTAAGAATATTTATTTATATTAATATCGTATTTTCACATCTGTTACATGGATAATGTTTGTTTATTAATATTGTTTATTCAAAAATCTTTTTTACAAACCTATTATTTATCTGATCTAAATTGCTATGATTAACTTGTTGACAGATCCAATGATCTGATTTTAATCATAGTCCAATTGACGATAGATCTTATAAATAATTTGTAACAGGTAAATTTTGTACTTCTTTCATCTCTGTAAACCTAGTAACATCATAGGGCCCATCCAAATCATTTGACCTGTGTGAGCTTATATGTTTGCTTTTGGGCTTAGATGCATATAGGAAGCCCATTTAAGTTTTTACTAAGTAAATGGACTAGGTTGCTAAAATAAATTTTGACATAAGGAAATTTATTTAGGTCCAATTAGATTTTGGCTTATTCAATGAATAACAATTATTTATTTAAAGGTTAAATTCTTCTCTTTTGGGCCTTGTGTGAGAGTTGGGGGCCAATAGAAGTGGGTACGACATACTGAACCCAGCTCCCCCTCACATGAACTACCCCAATTGTGAAGGCCCATTTGCCTTATTTAAATAATTGTATTAGGTTAATTATATTAGTCTAACCTAATTTAAATTGAATTAGCAATAGAATTAACTTTTAAAATATATGAAATTTATTTTTCATGTAATATTTTAAAGCTAATTTTAAAAAAACACTTAGTTAATGGTATATATTCTAGACAGTTATTTCTAGTACTAGTTATTATTTCTAATATTAAATAGGAAAATATCGTAGATTGTGAAATTAATTGTTTACTAATTAATTTTGGTACAATCTAAGTTTAGTATATTTTCCTAGTATTAAACTAGAATTTATAATTAAGTTTCCTCTTTACTTAATTATTTATTTCTTGAATTTAATACATTTCATTAAATTGAAAATTCAATATCTAAGTTGATTTTCATCATGAGACTTAAATATTGTTATTTTCATGTTCTTTGATTAAAGTTGAAAATTATCTTAAGTTTGGAATCTTATTTCAGAATAACTTAAAGTTGAATAATTTTCAATACATATTTTATTTTATTTTATTAATCATTTTCCCAAATTTTGAAATTACATTTCTTTAATGTAGAAATTTCGAATTTTATTTGAAAAATAGATTAAAGTTGAAAATTATTTATTTAATTTTGGACCAACTTAAATCAATGATTTTTTCATTTAATGATTAATTAAAATAAATGAACTAAAATATATTATAATTAGAAATTGGATTAATTAGTCTATGAAAGTCTAGATAGATATTATCTGTTTTGCTTGAAGTATTTTTCTAGTGTATTTAATTAAATAGAAAATTAATATTTAAGTTGATTTTTAATCATGATACTTAAATATTTGAAATTTTTCTTAGATATTTAATTAAATAGGAAAATTATATTTTTTGTTGAAAATTAATTTTTATTAATTTTGGGCCAACATAAAATTAGGGTAATTTTCCAGGATTTATTTTTATTTTATTTTAAAGCATTTTCGAAATGCAATATATATTTATAGAAAATTAAATTTGAGTTGTAAATTAATTTAAATTAATTTTGAAACAACTTAAATTGAATAATTTTCTAAATATTTATGGAAATATGACTAAGATGGAAATAATTCACGTTATTTTCATATCCATCTAAGTATAATTTATAAATATTAAATTAAAATTTATATTTGGAATTTTTAATTCTAAATTAGAAATTTTAATTAAATAAATATATATTTAAAATAAATTGATTAAAATAAATATTAGAAGAAAATACGATCTTCATTAAATAATGAGCTTTATTATTATTAGGATATTCGATCTCCATTGTATGTTTTACATATCTATTATTTTAGTGAGTAATCCTCCCTAATGGAGGAACGTTGATTAGCAAGTTTGCACCGTTTAATCTCGAAAGATAAGTAATCTTGTAAGTTTTTTATATAGTTTATGATCACCCTAATGGTGGCGACTGTATAAGACTTGCAAGAATATGAAACAATGGTGTAAGCTCATAAGATAGAATAGCCTTGACTCTCGCCTAAACGGGACAACGCGAATTCCAATCTTGATCGAATAAAAGGTTGCTAGAATGTTGATCATTTTAGATGAGCTGACAACTCTATTCAATGAATGGTAGCTTTGACTCTCGCCTAAACGGGACACTGATATCAGTTTGTTGAAAATCTTGGAAATTATTTAGGATTGTATGTTTTAGTATTTTCACTTGTCATTCCTACTTGCTATGTGCTTCATAATTTCTGAATTGTGTATGAATTTATATTGAACCATGTTATTTTCTGTTATTAAATTGTAGTTTAATTTCGAATCTTCATTGTTGGTCTAACTTGGCTTGTTTTTCTAATGAGATAAATCCCTAATGGATTTTCACCATTAGATTAACATAATAGTGTTAGATCTCGAAAGATAAATATTGTATATGCAACATCTAGCTGTTCATCAATTGATGACACCTTAGACTAGTATTTTACAATATGAAACAAGAAGATTGTATAAATAAGATTACTTTGACTCTCGCTAATCGGAGCATCGTTGGATTCTTATTTAACAAGAAATTATCCTAATTCCTCTTAGCTTATTCATTTCGAATTAGCTTAATGACATATCATTGGATGAATGGTCTATAAATCATATAAAGTCTTATTTTCTCTTAAGAAATTAGATGACGCATATGATTATATTCCCGAAATTCTATCCCAAAATGATATTATTCCTCAATCTTAGATATCTCCTACTTGTATAGGCAAATCATAGAGTTAGATTAGTAGTGGTGGTCCAAGAAAGAGTTACTAATTATACAGTTACACTTTCACAAGTGTTTATTAACCATTTTCTATCAATGGATTCAAACTGTATGAGTTTAGTATTCTGTGACCAGAATCCACTTGCATTATTCTAAGAACTCTTTGATGTAACTAACCTAAGTCATCAAAAGATACAACCACATTTTTTTTTATAAATCTATGGTATTTGTATCTTGTTCATAGTGGTTTTGGCAAGATCATTCTCTGCAAAGAGTTAATATGCCTATATCCACTGAAAGTATAATCATCTCATTCGTAGATGGATGTACACTCAGGGATGGATATGAGTTTTCGTTGTATTCTTAAAACGATCACTCTAGATTTTACCTTATGCAAAAGAAATTTGAAGTATTTGAAAAATTTCATGAATTTCTAGCAATGGTGAAAGTAAGTGGTTAAAGATCTTGCGAACTCATAGGGGTGGAGAAAAAGTTAGTAGATATGCAGTTCAAAGATCATTAATTTGATTTTGAATTATATCCAAACTTACCTCCCCAGAAATTCGAGTTGCATATTGATGATTAGTTACTAGTCGTTGCCTAAATCCTTCTATGGTAATATAATTTCAGAATGATGCAATGGTTGTATACTTAATGTAAATCGTTAATAGATTCATGGATGACCCAATTGAAATCTTAAGAAAAACTAGAACTGCTAACCCTGGTTTGCATGTTTGTTAGCTATTCTAAGTGATTAGGAGTGGAGCATCCCATAGTCATTAGATAAGAAAGTGTTTGTTTAAACAAATACTACTTTTCTAAGAAAATGACTAAGTCTGAAAATGAAGAAGCAAATAAAGGAGATATTTTTTTCTTGATTCCAAAAGTGTTCTATCATCTTATTTTACAAGATGATCCCACTGCCTCTGTTGTCTTAACACAACCGAAGAGGTCAATACCATTTAGTTTTCTTAGACATAATTCACGGTACCTTGTCGTAGTGGGAGAGTTTCAAGGAACTTTACCTTCTTATGACTTGGAAGATACTAGTGATTAAAATCCATTGTGAGTTTAAACAAGTAATGGATTGTCAAGATAAGAAACTAAGAAGAAAGCCAATAGAACTATGGTTTGATCCATTGTGAGTAACCTAAAGTTTTCTATTACAAGGACATGAAAGGAAATTTTTGTTCATAAATCTATTCAATGGATTTAACAAAACTTCTTGTTCCTAGTATTATAGGTTTGAGTTTATCTAAACCTATGGCTTATGGTATACCTGGTAATTACTTACTCTAATGCAAGTATAAGATGTTGACGCATTTTTTTTCCAATGGCAATCTATAGAAGCTTCACAACTTCTAAGCACAGATTTTATTTATCTAAGGAAAAGTTTCAAATATTCCAGAGAAGATAAAGCCATGAAAGAATTTCTTAAATCAACAGTGAGAGATCTCAGATATGCTTTAGTATGCCTTAGACCCGACACTTGCTGTTGAGTGGGAGTAATGACTAAGTATCAAATTAATCCAGGAGAGGAACATTGGAAGACAATCAAGTAAATCTTAAGATTAAGAAGAGAAACTATATGTTAGTCGATAAGGGGGTGTTTGAAACTCTTAGACTACACCACATCAGATTTCGAGACTTGCCGGTGTGCTAGAAAGTCTGTTGATGAGATGGTGATTACTTTGGGGGTGGAGTAGTGATTTTGGAGAAGTGTAAAAACCTATCTGAAATCTCTTGGTCTACAAGAGAGAGACTGAATGTTAAAAGTTGCAGGAAAGATACTTATTCAGTCTAAGGAAAGTTCTAAACATTTGTGGCACTGTTCCAACTTGCCTTAACTACTAGGGTTACTTCCTGAATAACCAAAGAGTAGTTGCCAAAAGTATAGAATCCAGTATCCCAAGAGAGTAGACATATAGAGAGGAATTTCACATTATCAAGGATTTTGTGATTAAGGAAGAGTAATAGTGGAGAAAAGGTTGTGTTTAATTCAACCTGTCAGATCCTATTACGAGGAGTTTACTACTATTACACTTGATTGGTATATCAAGGTGTTAATGATTTTTTGAAATGCACTTTTTGTTTTATATTAGTGCAAGTGGGAGTTGTTGGAAATTATTTTACCAGGATCTTAGATCTACTCACAAGTATGTTGATTAATACCCTAAATGTGAACTTTCTAAAACGCTGAAATAAACACACATAAAGTTTAGGAAACCTTACATTGGGTGCAGCGGAATAATATGACTCCTTCCGTTCAGATATCTAGCCCTTGATTCCTTTCTGTAGCAGAGCATTATCAATATCTGAACCTGGATCTCTTTCTCTGAATCTTTAGTGCTGAAACTCCTTCTTGCTGAAAGTCTTTCTTCACGATCTTCCTCACTATGGTTGAGGTATCACTTGCTGCGTGTGGGCACTACTCTAACACTAAGAATTTCGAAATTTAAGAGGGAAGAAAGAGAGAGGGAGTGGTCGGCTAGATAGGGAGAGAGAAGGCTCAGTTTTTTCTGAATCAGAAGTTTCAGAAGAAAGTGTAATTTTCCTGAAGACTTCACTATCTATTTATAGCATTCCACTAGGGTTAAGTTTGAATTATTTGGCATTAAAATAATGAAAATATCATTTTAAATTACCTACAAAAGTGGCCGGCCATGCTTAGAGGATTTTGGCCTCACTTTTTGTAATTTTGTAATTTTAACACTTTTGTATCTGATTTTCTCAGAAATGCCAATTTTCTAATTCAACCATTTAAATGTCAATTCTAACTATTTAATAACTATAAATAATTATTAAATAATACTGTCATTTATCATATTTATTAATTGAACCATACAAAGTATCATAATTAACAAATATGCCCCTAAAACTCTTTCTTTACAATTTCGCCCTTACTTAGTGAAAATTTCACAAATAGACATAGTCTAACTTGTGAATTATAATTGATTAATCAAAACCAATTATATGAGTCTTACAAGCAATATTATTTCAACTAGTGCGGGGACCATGGGTCTATATAACCGACCTTCCAATAAGTAGATCAAGAATTTAGCACTAAAATTCACTAACTTATTAATTCTTCGTTGAATCCACGCATAGAACTTAGAGTTGCACTCTCAGTATATAGAATGCTCTATACGTTCCACCATATAGACGCATCATTAGTTATCCATTGTTATAATCCTAATGTGATCAATGATCCTCTATATGAATGATCTACACTGTAAAGGGATTAGATTACCGTAACACCCTACAATGTATTTTATCCTTAAAACACTTGACCCCGTATAAATGATATTTCAACTTATGTGGAATGAGTACTCCGCCATTTATGTTCGTTTGGTCAAGCTCGAAGGAGATCATCCCTTGCTTACTATTTGCCAGATAGAAGCTATAGATTCCATGTTTATGCTAGCGCTCCCACTTAATTGCACTACTGTGTTCCCAAAATGTACGTATCACCCTGACCTAAAAGTAGGCTTAACTAACAAATCAAAGAACACGAATAGCCTTTCAAGATTGAGCCTAATCATAGCAGGATTAAGAACATTTGATCTAGGATCAACTAGGCGATATTGACTTGAATAGATATTACGGTAAGTTTAATAAATCTAAGTCAATGTTCAATATCGGTCCCTTCCGATGCATACTCCATGCATCCAACCTGAGCTTTACTTTAACCAATGCTCTTGAAAGAACATAGCACTTCTCCAAATGCAAGTAAACTCTGTTGTAGATTATCATATTAGTAAAACCCTGTCTGATAAATCTAGAAAACTTTATTCACATAGTCATGTTTACTTTAAATTGTGTTGACGGCACAATAAATAGGATCAAGTATGTGAAAAGGGTTTCAGATGAATTTATACATTATGTACATATAATCATGAAATAAATCATGTGAACCATGCAACATTAAATGTTATTTCTGATCTATATTAATAAGTAAATCTGATTATATTAAAATGTGTTTTATTTAGGGCATAAAACCTAACAAACTCCCACTTGCACTAATATAAAACAAAAAGTGTGTTTCAAATAATCTCAACACCTCGATATACAAATCAAGTGTAGTAGTAGTAAACTCCTCGTAATAGGATCTGAAAGGTTGAATTAAACACAACCTTTTCTCCACCATTACTCTTCCTTAATCACAAAATTATTGATAATGTGAATTTTTTCTCTATATGTCTACTCTCTTGGGATACTGCATTCTATACTTTTGGCAACTACATTTGGTTAATAGGGAAATAACACTAGTAGTTTAGGCAATTTGGAATGGTGCCAAAAATGTATAGAACTTTGTTTAGACTGAATAAGTACCTTTCCTGTAACTTTCACATTAAGTCCCTTTCTGGTAGACCTAGAGACTTCAGATAGGTTTTTACACTTCTCCAAAATCACTATTCCACCCCAAGAGTAATCACCATCTTATCAGAAAGATTTTCTAGCACAAAGGCAAATTTCGAAATCTGATATTGTGTAGTCTAAGAATTTTAAAGACACCCTTATAAACTAACATATAGTTCCTCTTCTTAATCTTAACATTTACTTGATTGTCTTCCAATGTTCTTCTCCTGGATTAATCTGATACCTACTCATTACTCCCACTCAACAGCAGGTGTCTGGTCTAAGGCATAAAAAGCATATCTAAGACCTCTCACTGTTGATATAAGAAATTCTTTCATGGTTTATCTTTTCTAGAATAGTTGAGACTTTTCCTTAGATAAATAAAATTTATGCCTAAGAAGTTGTGAAGCTTCTATAGATTGCCATTAGAAAGAAAATGCTTCAGCATCTTACTCAAGTAAGCTGCTTGCATTAGAGTAAGTAATTACAATGTATACCACAAGCCATAGGTTTAGATAAACTCAAACCTATAATACTAGGAACATGAAGTTTTGTTAAGTCCATTGAATGGACTTATTAACTAAAATTTCTTTTTATGTCCTTGTAATAGAAAACTTTAGGTTATTCCATGTGAATGGATTAAACCATAGTTCTATTGGCTTTTCTTCTTAGTTTCTTATCTTGACAATCCATTACTTGTTTAAACTCACAATGGATATTAATCACAAGTGTCTCCCAAGTCATAAGAAGGTGAGTTCCTAGAAACTCTCCCACTACGACAAGGTGCCGTGAATTATGTCTAAGAAAACTAAATGGTATTGATCTCTTCGGTTGTGACAAGACAACAGACGCAGTGGGATCATCATATGTCAAATAAGATGATAGAACACTTTTGGAATCAAGAAAATATCTCCTTTATGTGCTACTTTATTTTCAGACTTAGTCATTTTCTTAGGAAAGTAGTATTTGTTTAAACAAACACTTTCTTATCTATTGACTATGGGATGGTCCACCCCTAATCACTTAGAATAGCTAACAAACCATGGTTAATAGTTCTAGATTTTCTTAAGATTTTGATTAGGTCATCCATGAATCTAGTAATGATTTACATTAAGTATACAACCATTACATCATTCTGAAATTGTATTACCATAGAAGGATTTAGGCAACGACTAGTAACTAATCATCAATATGAAACTCGAAATTTCTGGGGAGGTAAGTTTGGATATAATTTAAAAATCAATTTAATGATCTTTGAATTGCATATCTACTAACTATTTCTCCACCCCTATCAGTTTGCAAGATCTTTAACCACTTACCTTAATGGTGTTTAACCATTGCTAGAAATTAATGAAATTTTTCAAACATTTCAAATTTCTTGCTAAAAGGTATAATCTAGAGTTATCGTTTTAAGAATACAAGGAAAAACTCATATCCACCCCTAAATGTACATCCATCTGCGAATGAGATGAACTACTTTCAGTGGATATAGGCATATTAACTCTTTGCAGAGATTGATCTTATCAAATCCACTATGACCAAGATACAAATGCCATAGATTAAAAAAAATGTGGTAGTGTCTTTTGATGACATAGGTTTAGTTACATCAAAGAGTTCTTAGAATACTGCAAGTGGATTCTGGTCACAGAATACCTAACTCATATTCCATACAGTTTTAATCCATTAATAGAAGATGGATATTAAACACTTGAGAAAGTGTAACTGTATTGTATTCTGGAATTAGAAATATAAGAAAATTTCTGTTTGGAATCTAAAATTAAAGTCAAAGACTTAAATTTATACCAAATATAATGAGTAATTCTATCTTGGACCACCACTACTAATTTAACTCTAAGTTTGATTTGCCCATACAAGTAGGATATTTCTAAGATTGAGGATGTATATCATTTTGGAATAGAATTTCGGGATTATAATCATATGTCATTTAATTTCTTAAGTGAAAATAGAATGACATGAAATGATATATAGACCCTTCACCCTATGATATGTTATTGAGCTAATTCGAAATGAATAAGCTAAGAGGAATTAGGATAATTTCGTTTATAAATAAGAATCCAACGATGCTTCGATTAGCGAGAGTCAAAGTAATCTTATTTATACAATCTTCTTGTATCATATCGTAAAAATACTAGTCTAAGGTGTCATCAATTGATGAATAGATAGATGTCGCATATACAATATTCATCTTTCGAGATCTAACACTATTATGTATGTCTAATGGTGAAAATCCACTAGGGATTTATCTCATTAGATAAACAAACGAAGTTAGACCAACAATGAAGATTCGAAATTCGAATACAACTTAATAACAGAAAATAACATGGTTCAATATAAATTCATACACAATTCAGAAATTATTAAACATATAGCAAGTAGGAATGACCAGTGAAAATACTAAAACATACAATCCTAAATAATTTCGAAAGTTTTCAACAAACTGATATCAGTGTCCCGTTTAGGCGAGAGTCAAAGCTACCATCCATTGAATAGAGTTGTCAGCTCATTTAAAATGTTAAACATTCCAGCAACCTTTTATTCGATCAAGATTGGAATTCAGCGTTGTCTCGTTTAGGTGAGAGTCAAGGCAATTCTATCTTATGAGCTTCCACCATTGTTTCGCAATTTGCAAGTCAAATATGGTCGCCACCATTAGGGTGATCCATACCATATAAAACACTTACAAACTACTTAGCTTTTGAGATTAAACAGTGCGAAATTGCTAATGAACGTTCCTCCATTAGGGAGGATTACTCACTAAAACAAACGCGATGTAAAACCAACAATGGAGATCGAATATCTTAATAATAAAGCTCATTATTTAAAGAGAGTTGTATTTTCTTTGATTCTCATTATTTAATCTATTTATTTTAAATATATATTTATTTAATTAAAATTTCCAATTTAGAATGAAAAATTCTAAATATAAATTTTAATTTAATATTTATAAATTTTACTTAGATGGATATGAAAATAACATGAATTATTTCCATCTTAGTCATAATTTCCAATAAATATTTAGAAAAATATTCAATTTAAGTTGTTACAAAATTAATTTAAATTAATTTACAACTTAAATTTAATTTTCTATAAATATATAATGCATTTCGAAAAATTAAAGTATTCAAGGATACAATTTTCGAAAATGCATGTTAAAATAAAAAATTAATTCTGGAAAAATTATTCTAATTTAATGTTGGCCCAAAATTAATTAATAAAATTAATTTACAACAAAAAAATATAATTTTCCTATTTAATTAAATATATATAAGAAGAATTTCAAATATTTAAGTATCAACTTGAATATTAATTTTCTATTTAATTAAATACACTAGAAAAAATACTTCAAGCAAAAATATCACCTATCTAGATTTCCTTTGACTAATTAATTCAATTTCTAATAATATATTTTCATTCATTTATTTTAAATTAATCATTAAATGAAAAAATCATTGATTTAAGTTGGTCCAAAATGAAAATAAATAATTTACAACTTTAATCTATTTTTCAAATAAAATTCAAAATTCCAGCATTTAATAAATGCAATTTCGAAATTTGATTAATAAAATAAATAAATATATTTTGAAAATTATTTAAATTTAGTTGAAAAAATAAATTTCAACTAAAAATAATTTTCTATTTAATTAAGTGTCATGAAAAAGAAATATTTAAGTATCATGATGAAAATCAACTTAGATATTTAATTTTCAAATTAATTAAATGTATTAAATTCAAGAAATAAATAATTAAGTGTAAAGAAGGCTTAATTATTAATCTCTAGTTTAATACTAGGAAAAAATATACTTAAAATAAATTGTACCAAAATTAATTATTTAATTAATTAATTTCACAATGTATAATATTTTCCTATTTTAATATTAGAAATAATAAGTAATCTAGAAATAACTATCTAGAAAATTTCTTATTTGAGTAAGTATCTTTTCCACAAAATTTGAAAAAAAAAATATCTAATTTAAGTTGTATTAGAAAAAATCTAGAACTTAAATATTTTCGAATTAAATTTAATTAATTATCAAAAATTAAGTTGTAACCACTTAATTTAAAAAATATTCCATTTTAAGTTAATATTCGAAAAGATATTAACTTAAAAAATATCTAAAATGTTCCATTTTAAGTTAATATTCGAAAAGATATTAACTTAAAAAATATCTAAAATATTCTATTTTAAGTTAATATTCGAAAAGATATTAACTTAAAAAATATCTAAAGAATCTTAATAACCAATGCCTAAAATTCCTCAACTTAATTTTGAATTTTAAATCCAAAAGATATTCAGATTCAAGTTGGTTAGTTGTAGATAACTAAATATCAACTTAAATAGGAATATTTAATGAAAAATTTAACCTTAAAATGAACAACTGTTATTAATTGAATAGGCCCAGAAACTAAATGGGCCTAAATAAAATCTATCAAGAACTATGATAATTTATTTAGCAACAACAACCTATATGCATCTATAATAAAATTAAACACATAGGCTCACACAGGCACACTTTGGATGGGTTCTATCATGTTGCTAGGTCATACACAGATGAAAGAAGATTGTACATATACCTGTTACAAATTATTTACTTGACCAAGGCAGCCATCAGATCATTAGATCTGGCAAAAGGTAACCATGGCTATTTGCAATCAAGTAATAATTTGGTTTTGAAAACTTACACACAAGCTAAAACACATACTCCTGCAACAAGATTAGCTGGATAGTTGGATGTAGGATTTATTTAATTTTAAATTAAATAATTAATTAAATAAAAAAATATTTTCGAAAATTTAAATAAAAATTTTGAAAAATTCGAAAATTAAAAAAAAAAATTAAATTTAAAATTAAACCTACAATATTGAAAAATTAGGTTTCAACCAACCTAAATATCATTTCAAAATTTGCTAACTACTTTTAAAATTTAAATGTTATTTTATAAATAAAAATTAAATAAAAGATTAAAAAAGATAAATGAATATCTTTTTCAGATTTTAAATGTAATTTAAATGAATAAAATATCAAAATTTAAAAGTTAGCAAAAATATCTTACATCTATTTAAAATTACATCATTATAGTTATCTTATTTTAAATTTAAATAAGGTCAAATTATTTAAAAAAAAATAATTTAAAAATTTAAAATCTGACCTTAAATTTAAAAATAAGATAAGATATAATCAAATTTAAAAATAAGATAGATTATTGAGCAAAAAAGATAGATACTAACTATTTTTAAATTCAAATTACACTAATATCTTGAATTAAATTTAAAAATATTAAATTAATTCATTATGATAATTAGAATTGAATTAGGAATAATAATAGTATAAATACAGAACTCCACAAAAAATCAGAAGTTAATTCCATGAAAAAACATGAAAAAACGAAGAAAAACGAAAAAATTGCAAGCTGTACGGACAGTATGCACTGTCCATGGGCGCGCTGGTGGGTGCTTGGGCCTCGGCGGAATGCAGGATTTGCATGAAATCCGCGCGCGCACGAGGGTGCTGCTCAACCCCAATTTTTTCGAAACTTCAAAAAATCATAACTAATTCAAATTAAATCGAAATTGAATTCTGTAAAAAAGTAACTTGCTTAATTTTTTCCATACTATCCAATAAAAATATTTCCAGAAACCGAAATTCAATTATTTTTCATGAAAATTCACAAACATCAATCAATCATCAAATAACACTCAATACAACATGATACCATCCAAAACATCAAACAATCGCTTTAAAGTCCAAATTTCTTGCAAGCAAATAAATTACCATGGCTCTAAGGCCAGATGTTGGAAATTATTTTACCAGGATCTTAGATCTACTCACAAGTATGTTGATTCACACCCTAAATATGAACTTTCTAAAACGATGAAATGAACACGTATAAAGTTTAGGAAACCTTACATTGGGGGCAGCGGAATAATGTGACTCCTTCCGTTCAGATATCTAGCCCTTGATTCCTTTCTGTAGCAGAGCATTATCAATATCTGAACCTCGATCTTCCTCACTATGGTTGAGGTATCACTTGCTGTATGTGGGCACTACTCTAACACTAAGAATTTCGAAATTTAAGAGGGAAGAAAGAGAGAGGGAGTGGTCGGCCAGATAGGGAGAGAGAAGGCTCAATTTTTTCTAAATCAGAAGTGTCAAAAGAAAGTGTAATTTTCCTGAAGCCTTCACTATCGATTTATAGCATTCCACTAGGGTTAGGTTAGAATTATTTGGCATTAAAATAATAAAAATATCAGTTTAAATTGCCTAAAAAAGTGGCCGACCATGCTTAGTGGATTTTGGCCTCACTTTTTGAAATTTTGGAATTTTGACACTTTTGTATCTCATTTTCTCAAAAATGCCAATTTTCTAATTCAACCATTTAAATGCCAATTCTAACTATTTAATAACTATAAATAATTATTAAATAATATTTTCATTTATCATATTTATTAATTGAACCATACAAAGTATCATAATTAACAAATATGCCCCTAAAACTCTTTCTTTACAATTTCGCCCTTACTTAGTGAAAAATTTACAAATAGACATAGTCTGATTTGAGAATTAAAATTGATTAATCAAAACCAATTATATGAGTCTTACAAGCAATATTATCTCAACTAGTGCGGGGACCATGGGTCTATATAACCGAGCTTCCAATAAGTAGATCAAGAATTCATTACTAAAATTCACTAACTTATTAATTCTTCGTTGAATCCACGCATAGAACTTAGAATTGCACTCTCAGTATATAGAATGCTCTATATGTTCCACCATATAGACGCATCATTAGTTATCCATTGTTATAATCCTAATGTGATCAATGATCCTCTATATGAATGATCTACACTGTAAAGGGATTAGATTATCGTAACACCCTACAATGTATTTTATCCTTAAAACACTTGACCCCGTATAAATGATATTTCAGCTTATGTGAAATGAGTACTCCACCATTTATGTTCGTTTGGTCAAGCTCGAAGGAGATCATCCTTTGCTTACTATTCGCCAGATAGAAGCTATAGATTCCATGTTTATGCTAGCGCTCCCACTCAATTGCACTACTGTGTTCCCAAAATGTACGTATCACCCTGACCTAAAAGTAGGCTTAACTAACAAATCAAAGAACACGAATAGCCTTTCAAGATTGAGCCTAATCGTAACAGGATTAAGAACATTTGATCTAGGATCAACTAGGCGATGCTGACTTTAATAGATATAACGGTAAGTTTAATAAATCTAAGTCAAAGTTCAATATCGGTCCTTTTCGATGCATACTCCATGCATCCAACCTGAGCTTTACTTTAACCAATGCTCTGGAAAGAACATAGCACTTCTCCAAATGCAAGTAAACTCTGTTGTAGATTATCATATCAGTAAAACCCTATGTCTGATAAATCTAGGAAACTTTATTCACATAGTCATGTTTACTTTCCAATGTGTTGACGACACAATAAACAGGATCAAGTATGTGAAAAGGGTTTCAGATGAATTTATACATTATGTACATATAATCATGAAATAAATCATGTGAACCATGCAACATTAAATGTTATTTTTGATCTATATTAATAAGTAAATCTGATTATATTGAAATGAGTTTTATTTAGGGCATAAAACCCAACAGGAGTTTGTTGGGTTTTATGCCCTAAATAAAACTCATTTCAATATAATCAGATTTACTTATTAATAAAGATCAGAAATAACATTTTATGTTGCATGGTTCACATGATTTATTTCATGATTATATGTATATAATGTATGAATTCTTTTTAAGTCCAGAACATATGAGTTTGTTAAGATTATAGTGTTGCCAGCACAGTGGAATATAATCTTAATTATATGTTCAAAAGTTTATTCCCTGATTTGTCAGAACACTGGATTAAGACTGACATTGTATAATCAGCGATAGGTATTCTTACACCTTGGAAAACTGTTATGTCCTTTCCAGGACATTGGCAAAGTTTACTAGTATCGGATGTATGGAGTATACATCGGAAGGGACCGATATTGAACTTTGATTAGATATATTAAAACTTACCGTAATATCTATTCAATTCAATATCACCTGTTGATCCTAGATCAAATTATCTTAATCCTGATATGGTTAGGTTCAATCTCAAGAGTGTTATCCGTGTTCTTTGATTTATTAGTTAAGCCTACTTTTGGGTCAGGGTGATATGTACATTTTGGGAACACGGTAATGCAATTGAGTGGGAGCACTAACATAAATATGGAATCTATAGCTTCTATTTGGCAAATAGAAAGTAAATGATGATTTCCTTCGAGCTTAACCAAACGAAGATAAATGGTGGAGATCTCATTTCACTTAGCTGAAATATCATTTATACATGGTTAAGTGTTTTAAGGATAAAATACATTGTAGGGTGTTACGGTAATTTAATCCCTTTACAGTGTAAATCATCTATATAGAGGATCATTGATCACATTAGGGTTATAACAATGGATAACTAATGACGTGTCTATATCATGGAACATATAGAGCGTTCTATATGACTGAGAGTGCAATTCCAAGTTCTAAGTGTGGATTCAATGAGGAATTAATAAGTTAGGGAATTTACTTGGGAAATTCGGTTCGACTTATTGGAAGCTCGGTTATATAGACCCATGGTCCCCATACTAGTTGAGACCATACTGCTTGTAAGACTCAGTTAATTGATTTTGATTAATCAATTATAATTCTAAAAGTTAGACTGTGTCTACTTTATGAATTCTCACTTAGTAAGGATGAAATCGTAAATAAAAGGGTTTCTAGGTTTAATTATTAATTAAGAGACTTTGTATGTCTAATTAATAATTATTTCAAATGACAATATTATTTAATAATCTATTTTAGTTATTAAATAATTAGTTTTGGCATTTAAATGATTAGAATTGGAAACATAGCATTTTTGGAGAAATAGAAATAAAATTGAGGAAACTGTAAAATCCAAGTGAGGCCCATGAAACTCCATGGCCGGCCACTCCCTTTGGTTGTTTCCCAATTATTATTTTTAATTTTAATTGCCATGTAATTGTTAATCAAAGCCTAGGAATAATAGGAAAGTGGTGGATCACATTAAATAAGGCAGTTAATCAATTACACAGTAAAAGAGGAAACTGCTTATTTGAAAAGTTGTGCTCTCCTTTTTCCCTATATAAAGCAACCCTTGTTCTCTTCTCTTGGATGAGATAAGCCACGAACTTATGAGAGAAAAATAGAGAAAAATTTCGAAATCCTTGTGAGATGAGTAGTGCCCACACACATCAAGTGGTACCTCAATCATAGTATGTAAGACTATGGAAATTCTGCATCAAAGAAGGAGAAAAGAAGATCCAGGTTCAGATCTTGGTGATGCTCTGCTACAGAAAGGAATCAAGAGCTAGAGATCTGAACGGAAGGAGTCATATTATTTCGCTGTACCCAATGTATGGTTTTCTAACTTTATATGTGTTTATTTTCATTGTTTTAGAATTCATATTAGGTTGTTAATCCAACATACATGATAGTAAATAGATCCTGGTAAAATAATTTCCAACACTTATGTCCTCTATCTCTTGAGGATCAATGGGACACTGTTCCTTATATAGAGGGACACCAAATCTAGAAGGCATTTCTTCCCCTTTAGTGTTTATAATTGAGAATCTCTGTAAAACTTTATCTATGTAAGTTGTTTGAAAGAGAGCAAGGGATCTGTTCTTTCAGTTTCTGATAATCTAAATATCGAGAATATAGGCAGCTTCACCTAAATCTTTCATTTCGAATTGAGTGTCCAACACATGCTCCATTAGAAAGTTCAAAATCGCGTCTCTAAGCCTGAAAAATTGTGATCAGAAAGTGGTGGAGTAACCAAGATTAAGCGAGGGTGATCTCCTGAACTTAGGTAGTAAGGACTCGAACTATCTTCATGAGCAGGGCGATGTAGAAGATTCTGATTGTTTTTGTTTTCTTCAGTAATTGCAGAAGCTGGAGGAATGATCGAATCGTTGTTTGTTGGAGCATCTGCGGTTCTCAGTGAAGTATGTGGCAGAGGATTTTGGTCAGAACTCCTAGAACCAGTAGCGTAAGTTCGAACCATGGTGAATATCAATGGTAGAACCGAGTATAGACGATGAAGATGAAGAAGAAGAGAGAGAAAGAAAATTTTTAGAATCTGATATCATATAAATTGAATTATCTTTAGTAATGAACTAATGGTATTTATACAAAGAGTGCTGAATACATCATCAACCAACTAAGAAACAGAATTAGTTATGAATATAACTAACTGTAACTAACATGACAACTTAATAACTAACAGTATCTAAGACAACCCCAACATTCACAAACATTTTATTCAAAATATAATTTAATGTAGCCTTTTATTGTAGATGAAATATCATGTTATATTTGTAGATTAAAAGTATATAATTATTGTTTCAGTATATTGCTAGAATTAGAAAAGAATTAGGTTCATAATTGTTAGTGTTGGAACCTCTTCTAGCTTTTGTTGTAGAGCTTCAAGAACACAATAAAAAGAAGAAGAAAGATGATTGAGAAAGACTACATTGCATTGAAATGAGAGTGTTACACTAGTTTATATACACAAGCTCAATAGAAGTAAAGCATAATAGAACAAGTGTAACCGAAAGCCAACAGAAATAACAAACACCAAAAACAGTTATAACTAACTGTCTTGAAACTCCCTCTTAAGCTTGGAATTGGTATTGGGACCAATACCAAGTTTGGTCTTGAACAGAGAAAATCGAGCAGTGGAGGTGGCTTTTGTGAGCCCATCAACATTTTGATCAACTGCAAGGACATGTTGAGTGAGCTGTTCTCAAACAAAATACAGATCCAGCTCAATATGTTTAGTACGAGCATGACTAATAGGACTAGCTGTTAAAATAATGGTGCTTAAGTTTTCACACAAGATACAGGGGCTCGAGGAAGCTGTATTTTTAGTTTAGTTAATAGAGAATGCATCCAGGTAATTTTAGAAACAACTTGAGAAGGACTCATGTATTCAACTTCTGTGCTAGATTTGGAAACTATATGTTATTTCTCACATTGCCATGCCACAAGATTGGAACCAAGGAATATTGAAAATCGTGAAGTGGACCTTCTATTATCAGGATCACTAGCCCAGCCTGTATCACAGAATGCAGTAACATCAAGTTCATTGGGCTTCTGAAGAGTTAAACCATGAGACACAGTGCCACTAAGGTATCTCAAAATTATTTTCACTGCATTCCAGTGATGATGAAAAGTATTGGCCATGAATTGACACACTTTATTCACACAAAAGGAAATTTCATGTCTAGTGATGGTCATATTGAAGGGCACCAACAATAGACCTATACTATTGTAAATTCTCAATAGGATCACCTTGATATGCAAAAATTTTCAAACCACTTGTATTTGGTGTAGGGGATGGTTTGGCATCTTGAATTTGAGCTTTACATAATAGATCTTTTATGTACTTCCCTTGAGAGGCATGGAAGCCATTGTGAGTGTGTTGAACTTCAATACCAAGGAAGTAATGGAGGCTGCCAAGATTTTTGAGAGAAAATTTATTGTCTAAAGCCTAAATCAGTGAAGATACCTGTGCAGCATCACTTCTAGTGACAATTATATCATTAACATACACCAATATGAGTATCATAGACTTGGATGTATGTTGAATGAAGAGATTGTGATCAGTCTTAGAAAAAACAAAGCCAAAATACAATAGACATTGCTGCAATTTATCAAACTTGGCCCTTGGAGCTTGTTTTAGTCCATATATAGCCTTGTTTAGTTTGCATACCAGATGAGGAGCATCAGGTAATTCAAAGCCAAGGGTTGTGTCATGTAGACATCTTCCTTTAAATCACCATTTAAAAAAGCATTATTAATATCCAACTGTTGAATGCACTAGCCTCTTGTTAAGGCTAGAGATAAAACAATCCTTATTGTCACTGGTTTGACAACAGGACAGAAAGTCTCAATGAAATCAAAGCCTAGTTGCTGATAGAATCACCTTGCAACTAATCAAGCTTTGAGCTTATTGATCGTACCATCAGGATTGAGTTTAATCTTGTAAACCCAATTACACCTAATTGGGGTTCTTCCATCTAGTTGGGGAACATATGTCTAGGTGACATTTCTTTTTAATGCTCCAATATCATCAGTCATTGCATTTAACCATTTCTCTTGTTGCATATCCATTTTAACACTTGTTGGTTCTTGAAAAGCCAGATAAACCTTTGGTTTGTAAATTCTAGATTTGGCTCTTGTTTTCATTGAATGCTTGTTTGTTATAAGACCATGAGGTTGAGCTAATGATTGAGTCACATGCATTGGTTGAGTGGTTGTAGGGATAGGTGAGATATGTGATGGTGTCATGGTTTTAGTAGAAGCAGAAGCAGATGGACTGTGTGACTCTTGTGTATAAGTTGTGGATATTATTGGGCTTTATGCCCTAAATAAAACTCTATTTTAATGTAATCTCTTTTATTTAAATATCAATAAAGAGACAAAAGTATTTTCATCACTTATTTAATGTGTCTTTTGGTTCATGTTATCATTTAAATGTTGTTCCATCTAAATCAGTCCCTAAAACACCTTCAGAATTATGGAATGGTCGTACACCTAGTTTACGGCATTAGAATCTAGGGGTGCCCTGATCATGTCTTAAGAAAGAAAGATGGCAAACTTGAAAAGAGAACTGAGGTTTGCAAGTTTGTTGGAAATTCTAAAGAGACTAGGGGTGGACTATTTTATAATCGCAAGGATGATAAAGTGTTTGTTTCCACAAACACCACTTTCCTTGAAGATGACTATATTAAGAATTTCAAACCACTGATGTTCCTGTTTAGAAGATCACCGCTCCTTGTCGTAGTGGGAGGGTTTCTACTAAACCATCTCATTATGGCTTGGATGGTGAAATCAATTTGGTCATTGGAGACGGTATTGATGATGACCCTGTTGGGTTTTATGCCCTAAATAAAACTCTATTTCAATGTAATCCAGATTATTCAATATCAATAAAGTAACAGAAGTAATTTTTCATTCACTTGTGTATGTTTTGGTTCACTTAATCAATTGCTTGTCTATTTGATTTATAAATTCATCCAAACCCTTTTCACATACGTGATCATGTTTATTGTGTTGTCAACACAGTGGAAAATAAACATGACTATGTGAATAAAGTATTCCTAGATTTATCAGAACACTGGGTTTCACTGATATGACAATCTACAACAAAGTTTACTTACATTTGGAGAAATGTTATGTTCTTTCCAGAACATAGGTTAAAGTAAAGCTCAGGTTGGATGCATGGAGTATGCATTGGAATGGACCGATATTGAACTTTGAATTAGATTTTGAAACTTACCGTAAACATCTATTCAATTCAATATCATAAGTTGATCCTAGATCACATGATCGAAATCCTGATATGGTTAGGCTTAATTTCAAGAGTGTTATTCGTGTTCTTTGATTTGTTAGTTAAGCCTAAATCTTTAGTCTGGGCAATACATACATTTTGGGAACACGGTAGTGCAATTGAGTGGGAGCGCTAACATAAATATGGAATCTATAGCTTCTATCTGGCGAATAGTAAGCAAAGGGTGATTTCCTTCGAGCTTAACCAAACGAGATAAATGATTGAGTACTCATTTCACTTAGTTGAAATATCATTTATACAGGGTTAATTGTTTTAAGGATAAAATACATTGTAGGGTGTTACGGTAATTTAAGTCCCTTTACAGTGTAAATCATCCATATAGAGGATCATTGATCACATTAGGATTATAACAATGGATAACTAATAATGTGTCTATATGGTGGAACATATAGAGCATTCTATATACTGAGAGTGCAATTCTGAGTTCTATGTGTGGATTCAACGAAGAATTAATAAGTCAGTGAATTTAAGTGGTAAATTCTAGATCTGCTTATTGGAAGCTCGGATATATAGACCCATGGTCCCCTCACTAGTTGAGATGATATTACTTGTAAGAATCATTTAATTGATTTTAATTAATCAATTAAAAATTCTCAAGATGGACTTGTCTATTTGAGAATTTATCACTTATTAAGGGCAAAACAGTAAATAGAGATTTTGAAGGGCATATTTATTAATTAGGAAACTTTAATTAGTTTCACTATTAATAAAATAAATGATAATATATTATTTGATAATTAATTTTAATTATTAAATAATTAGATTTGTCATTAATGTGGTTGAACAATGGAATTGGCAGTTTTTCACAAAACAGGAAACTATCAGTGTAGGAAAAGGAAAGTTGGAAAAGTGGCAAGCCTTGTTTCCACAATGCCTAGGCCGGCCACTTAGCTTTTTTTTCTCTCTGATTTTTTCAATTCCAAATGTCAATCATAGCCCTTGGTGGTCTTCTATAAATAGAAGGCAAAGGCTTCAGAGTTGCATACAACTGTACAACCTTTCACAGCATTATTCTGAAAGAATTTTCTCTCAGAAAATTCTCTCTGAGCCGCCACCCTCTCTCTCTCTCTTCCTTCACTGTTTCGAAATGTATAATTGCTAGAGTAGTGCCCACACACATCAAGTAATGCCTCAATCATAGTGAGGAAGGCTGTGTAGAATTCAGAAACAACAAAGAAGGACTATCGGGCTCAGATCTTGATTATACTCTGCTACAGAAAGGAATCAAGGGTTAGAGATCTGAGTGGGAGGAGACATATATTCCGCTGCAATCACTGTAAGATTTCTGATACTCTTATGTGTTTAATTTCATATCGTTTTAGAAGTTCATATTTAGGTTGTTAAATCAACATACTTTTGAGTAGATCTAAGTTCCTGGTAAAATAACTTCCAACAACTGGCACCAGAGCCATGGTAATTGATTTGCTTGCAAGAAATTTGGACTTGAAACGATTTGCTTGTTTTTTGGATGGTATCATGTTGCTTTGAGTGTCATATTGATGTTTGATTGTTGTTTGTGAATTCTGGAAAAAATGATTACTGTTCTTATTCTGTAATTATTTTTGTTGGATAGTTTGGAAAATTCTAAGCAATTTACTTTTTTACAGAACTCGATTTCGATTTAATTTGAATTAGTTATGAATTTTTGAAAATTGGAAAAATCGGGGTGACGAGCAACATCATCACGCGCGCGGAATGGCTGCTTGCAGCCTTCCTGCGCCGTGATTTCTCGGTCAAGCACCCAGGATACGCGCACGGATGGCCATGCACTGCATGCCATCCGTACAGTTCATCCAATTTTCCAATTTTTTCGATTTTTCATGCTATTTCATGGAATTAAATTCCGATTTTTTGTGTAGTTTTGTATATTGATTTTTGTTTTTCAAATTTCAAATCTAATTATCAGAAATAAATTAATTTTAATTTTTTAAAATTAATTTTAGATATTAGTGTAAATTGATTTTGAAAATAGGAAAAAATCAAGTTTTGCTTACCTTTTTCTTATTTCCTTTAAAATTTGATTATTTTATTTTTTTAAGGTCAGATATTGATTTTTTTTGGTAACTTGACCCTAATTAAAATAAGATCATAATAATCATGATAATTTTAAAAGAGGAAATAAGGTATTTTTGTTAACTTTTAAATTTTGTTATTTTTTAATTAAATTAAATTGTAAAACAAGAAAAGGGTATGTATTTACCATTTTCTATTTTATTATTTAATTTATTAAATAACATGAAATTTAAAAGGAAAGTTAGCAATTTATTTTGAAATGACATTTAGGTTACCCAAAACCTAATTTTTCAAAATGGTAGGTTTAATTTTAATTTTATTTTCGAAATAAATGTTTAAAATTAAATAAATCCTACATCCAACTATCCAAATCTAACCTTGTTGCAGGAGTATGTGTTTTAGATTGTTTGTAAGTTTTCTAAAACCTATTATTGCTTGATCTAAATTGCCTTGGTTTACTTGTTGATAGATCCAATGATCTAATTTTAACCAATGGTTCAATTGATGATAGATCAAGTAAATAATTTGTAACAGATAATTTTTACAAACTTCTTTCATCTGTGTATGACCTAGCAACATGATAGGATCCATCCAAATGTGTATGCCTGTGTGAGCCTATATGTTTAATTTCTATTATAGATACATATATGTGGTTGTTGCTAAATAAAATATCATAACTGATAGATTTTATTTAGGCTCATTTAGTTGTGAGCCTATTCAATTAATAACAATTCTTGATTTTAAGGTTAAATTCCTCTCTTTTGGGCCTTGTGTGAGAGTTGGGAGCCTTAGAAGTGGGTGCGACATACTGGACCCAGCCCCCCCTCACATGAACAACCCCAATTGTGAAGGCCCATTTGCCTGATTTGGATAACTGTGCTAGGTTAATTATATTAGTTTGACCTAATAAAAGATTGATTAGCAACATAATTAATTTCATTCTTCCTTGAAATTAATTTAAGAAAAACATAGTTTGAATAGTTATATTCTGGAAAGCTATATGTATTTTTCTTGTTTTTAATTAAATATGGAATTATAACCATATAAATTCTTTCTGAATCTTAATTTTATAATTTCATTAAATATTCCTATTTAAGTTGAGATTTAGTTAAATCTATCAAATCAACTTAGAGTTGAATATTTTTGAATTTCCTATTATAAATTAAGTTGAGGAATTTTGGGAATTGGTTATTAAGATTCTTTAGATATTTTTTAAGTTGATATTTTCTAAATATGGGAACTTAAAATGGAATATCTTCTAAATTAAGTGGTTACTACTTAATTGGTAATATTTAATTAAGTCATTGTTTGAAGAATATTTTAAGTTGGGTATTTAGATTTTTTTCTAAACAACTTAAATAAGAAATTTTTAAAAATTATTCCATTTTGAAATTTAATTAAAGTTTTTACTTTAATTTGTAATATTTCATAATTGAGATATGGAATATAAATGATTAAACAAAATACATGTTTAAATAATGAGCTTTAATAAAGAGAAATTCGATCTCCATTGTTGGTTTTACATAGCTATTGTTTTAGTGAGTAATCCTCCCTAATGGAGGAACGTTCATTAGCAAGTTAGCGCCGTTTAATCTCGAAAGATAAGTATTCTTATAGGTTTATTTATATGGTTCATGACCACCCTAATGGTGGCGACTATGTAAGACTTATAAGAATGCGAAACAATGGTAGAAGCTCATAAGATAGAATTGCCTTGACTCTCGCCTAAACGGGACAACGCTGAATTCCAATCTTGATCGAATAAAAGGTTGCTAGAATGTTTGACATTTTAGATGAATTGACAACTCTATTCAATGGATGATGCTTTCACTCTCGCCTAAACGCGACACTGTATCAGTTCGTTGGAAACCTTGGAAAATAAACTATGTTAGATTTAGTATTTTTATAACATAAGTGATTTTTTGTTTTCTGAACCTGTGTATGAATTTATAGAACCAAAACCTTACTTCTGTTTATTGATATGTTGTAGTGCCAATATGAATAACCCTCATCCCGATCCACTCCTAGTTAGTATCTTTGCAAAAGAACTCAATAGTGTGAAAATGCATCCTGGTAGTTGCATTAACTCGCACCTATTGTTGATGAATCTGAAATTCCAAAAGGCAAATCTACTAGGAATTGATTTATCAAAAGAACAATGGGTAAAACTCATACTTTATAGTCTTCCTCAGGAGTATAACAGTTTTGTTCTATATTATTTATTGAACAATCCTAACTCCTCCGACATGGACAAACTCGAGTCTGAGTTGAGGGCCCATGAGCGGGATCTGATTGCAATGAGACCTCCTAGCATTGCAAGCTTTAATTAGAGGAAGAAGATTAAGCATGAGGGCTCTAACAAAGCTGCTTCTTCAAATACAATTATCAGACATCATGTTCTATGTGCGAATTGTAATGGAAAGGGACATAAAGAAGAACAATGTCCCAGGCTTCTAGACAATTCAAACGAAGGTGATACTTTTGTATTTGAATCATGTGTTTTAGAGAACGACAAATCCTCCTGGATTGTTGATTCTGGATCTACTAACCATGTATGTTCTTCATTGCAGCTGCTTGAAACTTGGGAGAATCTTCACCCAGATGAGTTAAAGCTTAAAGTTGGAAATGGCGAGTTGGTATCAGTTAAAGCAAGAGGAACAGCCCGAATCAAGTTTAATTCTAAGAAGTTTTTACTTTTAGAGAATGTTTTATATATTCCTAATTTTAGTAGAAACTTGATTAGTGTTTCATGTTTACAGACACTTTTTTATATATTGAATTTTTCGAGTTCAAATTGTTCAATTTCTCGTAATGGATTTCATATATGTGTTGCAAACATGGAACGAGGGCTTTATGTTTTAAGACCTGATACTCAAATCTCATTAAATACTGAACTTTTCAATGTAGCTAAACCTAGAAGCCTTAAGAGAAAAGAGATTGATAATGATGATCAAACTTATCTATGGCATTTACGTTTAGGTCATATAGGTTTTGATAGACTCAATAGGATAACCAAAGACGGTCCATTTAAAAATGTCATCTTAGGAGAATTGCGAGTCTGCGAGTCTTGCCTAGAAGGAAAAATGACCAAACGTTCTTTCTCTACAAAGGGAGAGCATGCCAAAGAACTCCTATGGTTAGTACATTCAGATGTTTGCGGACCGCTGAATGTAAAAGCCAGAGGAGGTTATGAGTATTTCGTCACTTTCATTGACGATTTCTCTAGATATAGTTTTCTTTACCTAATGCAAAAGAAATCTGAAACGTTTGAAAAGTTTCAGGAATTTCATGCGTTGGCTCAAAACCAATTAGGTAAAACATTAAAGATCTTGCGAACTGATAGGGGTGGAGAATATATGGATATGCAGTTCAAAGATCATTTAATTGAACTTGGAATTGAATCCCAATATACTGCCCCAAGCACTCCACAGCAGAATGGAGTTGCAGAAAGAAGAAATCACACTCTCTTAGAAATGGTTAGGTCTATGCTGAGTTACTCAACTCTGTCTACGTCCTTCTGGGGATATGCTATTCAAATGGCAAACGACATTTTAAATGTTGTTCCATCTAAAGCAGTCCCTAAGAGACCCGTCGAACTATGGAATGGTCGCACACCTAGTTTGTTCCATTATAGGATTTGGGGGTGCCCTGCTCACGTCTTAAGAAAGAAAGAAGGCAAACTGGAATCGCGAACTGAGGTTTGCATGTTTGTCGGAAATTCTAAAGAGACTAGGGGTGGACTATTCTATAGTCACAAGGATAACAAAGTATTTGTTTCTACAAATGCTACTTTCCTTGAAGACAACTATATGAAAGACAACAAACCGAAAAGTGAAATTGTATTAGAGGAAATGCTCACAGATACTGTTCCTTCAAATGTACCATCTTCTTCTACTCAAGAAGAGGAACATCCCACTCCCTCAGTTGTAGCAACTGAGAAAACTACTACTAAAGCTCCTGTTCAGAAGGTCACCGCTCCTCGTCGTAGTGGGAGGGTTTCTACAAAACCATCTCGTTATGGCTTGGATGGTGAAATCAATAAGGTCGTTGGTGACGGTATTGATGACGACCCATTGAACTATAAACAGGCAATGGCAAGTCCGCAACGGAAGCGATGGTCAGCCGGTATGGATTCAGAAATGGATTCCATGAAAAAGAACAAAGTCTGGGAATATGTAGAACCACCTGAAGATTTTCGTCCAATTGGATGTAAATGGGTCTACAAGAAGAAAAGAGGTGCTGGAGGCGAAGTCGAAACTTTCAAAGCTAGACTGGTCGCCAAGGGTTATACCCAAAGAGAAGGTGTGGACTATGAGGAAACTTTTAGTCCTGTTGCCATGCTCAAATCCATCCGAATTCTTCTCTCCATAGCTGCCGCTTTAGATTATGAAATTTGGCAAATGGATGTCAAGACAGCCTTTCTTAATGGGCTTCTTGAAGAAACCATCTATATGGAGCAACCAGAAGGTTATGTTCTTCCTGGGCAGGAGAATAAAGTTTGCAAATTAAATAGGTCCATATATGGGCTTAAGCAAGCTTCTCGCTCATGGAACAAAAGGTTTGATGAGATCATCAAGACCTACGGCTTTCATCAGAATGAAGATGAACCTTGTGTTTACCAACTCAAGGAAAACCAAGTAGTAGTATTCCTGGTCCTTTATGTTGATGAAATTTTGATCATTGGAAACAATGACTCACATCAAGGAATGGCTTGACACTCAATTCAACATGAAAAACTTGGGTGAGGCAGCCTATGTTCTTGGTATTCAGATTGTCAGAAACCGAAAGAACAGATCCCTTGCTCTCTCTCAAACAGCTTACATTGACAAAGTTCTAGAGAGATTTTCCATGACCAATACCAAAGGGGCAAACATGCCCTCTAGACATGGTATCCGTCTATCTAAGGAACAGTGTCCTACTGATCCTCAAGAGATAGAAGACATGGCAAAAATTCCTTATGCTTCAGCAGTTGGAAGTCTAATGTATGCTATGCTATGCACTAGACCTGACATCTGCTATGCAGTTGGAATCGTGAGCAGGTATCAGTCAAATCCAGGAAGGGTACATTGGAATGCTGTTAAGTATATTTTGAAATACTTAAAGAGTACAAGAGATTATGTATTATTCTACAAGGGTGGTGCTTTAAATCCCTTAGGCTATACAGACTCAGATTTCCAGGGATGTCTTGAAGACAGGAAATCTACATCTGGGATGGTGTTTACTCTTGGGGGTGGAGCAGTAGTTTGGAGAAGTGCTAAACAAACTGCGATTTCAGATTCTACCATGGAGGCAGAATACATAGATGTGGCTGAAGCAGCTAAAGAGGTTGTCTGGCTTAGGAAGTTTTTCACCAGTCTTGGTGTAGTTCCTGGAATGGAAAGGCCTCTAGTCCTGCTTTGTGATAACACTGGAGCTATAGCCAACAGTAAGGAACCTCGGAGCCACAAGAGAAGTAAGCATATAGAAAGAAAGTATCATATTATCAGAGAATATGTGGCAAGAGGGGATGTACTGGTGGAGAAAGTGGATACGCAGGATAACTTGGCTGATCCATTCACCAAAGTCTTGGCAGTAACTTCATTCGAAAAGCACCGTCAGAATTTAGGATTAATTGAAATGTACTGATTTGTTTTATATTAGTGCAAGTGGGAGTTTGTTGGGTTTTATGCCCTAAATAAAACTCTATTTCAATGTAATCCAGATTATTCAATATCAATAAAGTAACAGAAGTAATTTTTCATTCACTTGTGTATGTTTTGGTTCACTTAATCAATTGCTTGTCTATTTGATTTATAAATTCATCCAAACCCTTTTCACATACGTGATCATGTTTATTGTGTTGTCAACACGAAAGGAAAATAAACATGACTACGTGAATAAAGTATTCCTAGATTTATCGAACACCGGGTTTCAACGATATGACAATCTACAACGAGTTTACTTACATTTGGAGAAATGTTATGTTCTTTCCAGAACATAGGTTAAAGTAAAGCTCAGGTTGGATGCATGGAGTATGCATTGGAATGGACCGATATTGAACTTTGAATTAGATTTTGAAACTTACCATAAACATCTATTCAATTCAATATCATAAGTTGATCCTAGATCACAAGATCGAAATCCTGATATGGTTAGGCTTAATTTCAAGAGTGTTATTCGTGTTCTTTGATTTGTTAGTTAAGCCTAAATCTTTAGTCTGGGCAATACATACATTTTGGGAACACGGTAGTGCGATTGAGTGGGAGCGCTAACATAAATATGGAATCTATAGCTTCTATCTGGCGAATAGTAAGCAAAGGGTGATTTCCTTCGAGCTTAACCAAACGAGATAAATGATTGAGTACTCATTTTACTTAGTTGAAATATCATTTATACAGGGTTAAGTGTTTTAAGGATAAAATACATTGTAGGGTGTTACGGTAATTTAAGTCCCTTTACAGTGTAAATCATCCATATAGAGGATCATTGATCACATTAGGATTATAACAATGGATAACTAATAATGTGTCTATATGGTGGAACATATAGAGCATTCTATATACTGAGAGTGCAATTCTGAGTTCTATGTGTGGATTCAACGAAGAATTAATAAGTCAGTGAATTTAAGTGGTAAATTCTAGATCTGCTTATTGGAAGCTCGGATATATAGACCCATGGTCCCCTCACTAGTTGAGATGATATTACTTGTAAGACTCATTTAATTGATTTTAATTAATCAATTAAAAATTCTCAAGATGGACTTGTCTATTTGAGAATTTATCACTTATTAAGGGCAAAACAGTAAATAGAGATTTTGAAGGGCATATTTATTAATTAGGAAACTTTAATTAGTTTCATTATTAATAAAATAAATGATAATATATTATTTGATAATTAATTTTAATTATTAAATAATTAGATTTGTCATTAATGTGGTTGAACAATGGAATTGGCAGTTTTTCACAAAACAGGAAACTATCAGTGTAGGAAAAGGAAAGTTGGAAAAGTGGCAAGCCTTGTTTCCACAATGCCTAGGCCGGCCACTTAGCTTCCTTTTCTCTTTGATTTTTTCAATTCCAAATGTCAATCATAGCCCTTGGTGGTCTTCTATAAATAGAAGGCAAAGGCTTCAGAGTTGCATACAACTGTACAACCTTTTCACAGCATTATTCTGAAAAAAATTTCTCTCAGAAAATTCTCTCTGAGCCGCCACCCTCTCTCTCTCTCTTCCTTCACTGTTTCGAAATGTATAAGTGCTAGAGTAGTGCCCACACACATCAAGTAATACCTCAATCATAGTGAGGAAGGCTGTGTAGAATTCAGAAACAACAAAGAAGGACTATCGGGCTCAGATCTTGATTATACTCTGCTACAGAAAGGAATCAAGGGTTAGAGATCTGAGTGGGAGGAGACATATATTCCGCTGCAATCACTGTAAGATTTCTGATACTCTTATGTGTTTAATTTCATATCGTTTTAGAAGTTCATATTTAGGTTGTTAAATCAACATACTTTTGAGTAGATCTAAGTTCCTGGTAAAATAACTTCCAACAGACCCATTAACCTATAAACAGGAACTGGCAAGTCCAGAACAAAAATAATGGTCAGCCGGCATGTATTCAGAAATGGATTTCATGAAAAAGAACAAAGTCTGGGATTATGTAGATGCACTTGATGACTATCGTCCAATTGGATGTAAGTGGATCTACAAGAAGAAAAGAGGCGCTGGAGGTGAAGTCAAAACTTTTAAAGCTAGACTGGTCGCCAAGGGTTACACCCAAAGAGAAGGCATGGACTGTGAGGAAACTTTTAGTCCGGTCGCCATGCTCAAATCCATATGAATTCTTCTCTCTATAGCAGCTGCTTTCGATTATGAAATCTGGCAAATGGATGTCAAGACAGCCTTCCTTAACGGAATTCTTGAAGAAACCTTCTATATGGAGCAACAAGAAGGCTATGTTCTTCCAGGGCAGGAAAAGAAAGTTTTCAAACTCAATATGTCCATTTATGGACTTAAGTAAGATTCTCGCTCCTGGAACAAAAGGTCTGATGAAATCATCAAGACCTACGGCTTCCTTCAGAATGAAGATGAACCTTGTGTTTACCAACTCAAGGAGAACAAGGATGTAGTCTTCCTGGTGGTCATGTTGATGACATTTTGATAATTGGATTCTTCAATATCTGAGCCCAATTCTCCTTCTTGTTGTTTGGATTCTTCACAGTCTTACATACTATGATTGAGCACTAACTTGTTATTTGTTAGCATGTACTCAATCACTAATGGCTTAATTTTTTTTTGTGAAGAAGGCTAAAGATTTACAAAAATAGAGAAGAAAGGAAGAAGAAGAAGTCTCGAAAACCTAGAGAGAAAGAAAGCTAGATTTTCTTGCCTTTTAAGCATTAGTTGGATAATGAGACTTTCCTTTCCTTTTATACTACTTCTCTTAGGGTTAGGGTTGAATTATTTGGAATAAAAGATTGATAAAAAATGGACCAAAAATACACATAGTGGTCGGCCATGATGTGGGCCCAACACTAGTTAGATTTTTGCTATTTTTCTCAACCATTTGTCTATTTTTCACAAATACCATTTTTTGCAATTTATAATATTTATAAATTAGACTCCACAAAGTCTCTTAATTGATAAATTAACCCTCAAATCATATTTGTTCACAATCAAGCCATAACATAGTGAAAATTCACAAACTAAACATAGTCTAATTTTAGAATTAAAATTGATTAACTAAAATCAATTAAATGAGTCTTACAAGCACTTTGTCTCAAGTAGTATGGGGACCATGGGCCTATATAACCGAGCTCCCAATAAGCAGATCTAGAATTTACCAAGTAAATTCTCTAACTTATTAATTCCTCATTGAACCATTATAGAACTTGGAATTGCACTCTCAGCTACATAGAACGCTCTATATGTTTCACGATATAGATACGCTATTAATTATCCATTGTTATAATCCAAATAATCAATGATCCTCTATAGATAATTTACATTGCATAGGGACAAAATTACCGTTGCACCCTTTCAATGTATTTTATCCTTAAAACACTTAGCCACCTATAAATGATATTTTAGTGAACTAATATAATCACTAAAATGAGTGCTCTATCATTTATCTCTATTTAGCCAAGCTCGAAAGAAATAATCGTTTCACTTTTATGTCTGGAAATAAGCTATAGATTCCATATTTATGTTAAGCACTCCCACTCAATTGTACTATCATGTTCCCAAAATGTACGTATCACCAAAAACAAAGGTAGGCTTAACTAACAAATTAAAGAACACAAATAACACTCTTGAGATCGATTCTAACCATCTCAGGATTGAGATCGTTTCATCTAGGATCAACTAGGTGATATTGAATTGAATGTATATTACGGTAAGATTATTATATCTAGTTCAAGTTAAATATCGGTCCCTTCCGATGCATACTTCATAAATCCAACCCAAGCTTACTTTAACCAATGCCCTGGAAAGGACATAGCACTTATCCAAGGTGCAAGTAAACTACGTTGTAGATTATCATATCAGTCAAACCCTGTGTACTGATAAATCTAGGAATACATTTAATTGCACAATCTTGATTACTTTCTATTGTGTTGACAACACAATAAACAACAATATCAGTATGATAAGGATTTTGATGAATTTATTAATCAAATAACTAAATAAATGATCACATGAACCAAATAACACATTAATAAGTAATGAAATCAAATACGTTTCTTAATTGATAATTGAATAAAAAAGAATACATTGAAATAAAGTTTTAATTAGGGCATAAAGCCCAGCAAACTCCCTGTTGCAATAACATAAAACAATAAGTACATTTCAATTAATCCTAAATTCAATATGTGCTTTTCAAATGTAGTGGCAGCCAAAACTTTGGTGAATGGGTTAGCTAAGTTGTCTTCAGTGTCAACATTCTGCACCAGTATGTCCCCTCTTGCCACATATTCTTTGATGTTGTGGTATTTCCTCTCTATGTGTTTGCTTCTCTTGTGTCTTCGAGGCTCTTTACTATTGGCTATAGCACCAGTGTTGTCACAAAGTAAAACCAGTTTCCATTCCAGGAACAAAATTAAGTCCTAAGAAGAACCTTCTTAACCAAACAAGTTCCTTAGCAACCTCAGTGGCAGCTATGTACTCGGCCTCCTTGGTAGAGTCTGATATTGCGGCTTACTTAGCGCTTTTCCAAACAACTGCTCCACTTCAAAGAGTAAAAACCATCCCAGATGTAGACTTTCTATCATCAAGATGTTAGGTTATATTTAGCCTATGTCTCGGGTCTAATAAATAAGCATTTTCTCGGATATTGGTGTCTTTTGGAGCAATTTTATGCTTGATTTTCCTTATTTCAGGTTCCCGGGGAATTAGAGTTCAAATTCAGTCAATTGACAAAAAGACGAGACAAACTAGTGAAAAATCGACCAAAGCTGCTCAATGGGAGTCAGTAGTCGCGACTAGTGTGGAGCCTAGTTGCGACCCTTTTATCTGGTAGCGACTTGGGAGATTTGGTAGAAACTCGGTTTTTTGAGTTTTGCCTGTGGTCGCGACCAGCCTTTAAGTGGGTCGCGACCAGGTACGGAAAACGAGATTTTTGACCTAATTCAGATTTTTTCCAATTGGAGGCACATCTTTCATTCCTATATAAGGAACACGATTCAGATGGCCAAAGCAAGCAGAAATAGGCGTGAAAAAAGAATGAAAGAGGAGAGGAAGCAATCTTGAAAGCCCAGAGCGATATCACCATCTTGTTTCTTTCTTTTACCCTCTATTTATCTTTTATGTCTAGTTTTGTTTCAGAATTAATCATGGATGTTTTTATTATTGTTATGAGCTAAATTTCCCATTTAGGGAGGATGATGAATGATGTTTAAAGTTTTGCCTAGTAAATCAATAATTTTCATTCATCAATCTTGATTTGTGAAATTATCTATATTTGTGTTTAATTCCATGTGTAAGCTTGATCACCTTCTACATGTTCTATGAGCTCAATTAAAAATATAAAAAGTGAGAATTGAGAATGCTAAAATTAGATAATCGAGGTTCTATGTGAAATGAGAGTATTTGCATGACCTATGTGACATTTAGATTATTACTTAATGCTGATTACATGTTAGTTTAATTAAGAGATTAATTAGAGAACATGTGGTTTAGAGCCTAAAAGATTTGAAAAGAGTTAGGCTAATTTCATAATTTATCATTCACATCAAGGACAGGATAGTAATTAGGTATTAACAATTGGGTAAACAAACAACAGGATTCTCCTCCCTATCTTCTCATCTTGATTAATATTCACTTGTTTCTTTAAGTTTCTTGAATTACTTTTATTTTGTTTAAATCTTGAAAATTATCGATTTACCGAATAGAATCATAAGTATAATTTAGTGGTAATTAATCCAATTCCCTGTGGTTCGACCCCACTTGCGTGAGTCTACTACTTGATTACGTGCACTTGCGTATTGTTTTATAATTTTCGTAACAAGTTTTTGGCGTCGTTGCCAGGGAATTGTATAAAGATTAATATTACATAAAATTATACTAAGTTTTTGGCGTCATTGCCGGGGAATTGTATAAAGATTAATATTACATAAAATTATACTAACTTCTACTTTGGTCTACTTCTCTTGCTAATTTCTAATCTATTTCTTGCAATATTGTCTCTATCTATTTCAGGGATTTTAAGTGTATGCGCCGTCAAGGACAAGGAGTCATATTGCCCGTTGATCTTGAAATTGAGAAGGCTTGTTAGAAAAATAGAATGAACAAAAGGCAAGAGAGAGTTTCAGCAACAGCTGAAACACCAGAAATCATGGCTGATAACGCTAATGTTGCGAATAATAGAGGCAACAACGGTAATAATGGAGGTGTTGTTGAAGATCAAGCAAATGACCACAGCTTGAGAGATTATATTCTCCCAACTCTTACGGGGGTTCAGTCATGCATCAAACCACCAACAGTGGATGCTAACAACTTTGAAATAAAGCCTGCCATACTTCAAATGGTGCAGTCTTCAGTCTAGTTTGGTGGACTCCCTTTTGAAGACCCCAATCTGCACTTGTCAAACTTCATGGAATTATGTGAGACTTTCAAAGTCAATGTAGTTAGTGATGATGCCATCCGTTTGAGATTGTTTCAATTCTCATTGGGAGAACGAGCCAAGAGTTGGTTAAACTCCTTGCCTCTGAATTCTATAGCCACATGGAATGACTTGGCAAAAAAATTTCTGTCTAAGTTCTTTCCTCCAGCAAAGTCTGCTAAGTTGCGAGGAGAAATCAACAATTTTTGTCAGCTAGATAATGAATCTCTCTATGAGTCTTGGGAGATGTTCAAGGATCTCATCAGAAAGTGCCCTCATCATGGTATTGAGAAGTTGATGCTAGTTCACAACTTTTATAACGGGCTGGTAGGTAACACTAGAACCCTTATAGATGCAGCAGCTGGTGAAGCATTTATGAGGAAAAGTGCGAATGAGGCTTATGATTTGTTGGAAGAGATGGCCCTGAATAATAAGCAGTAGCCAACTGAAAGGAGCCAAACAAAGAAGGTGGCTGGTATGCTTGAATTGGATGCCATTACCAAGTTGACAGTCCAGGTAGAGACCCTAACAAAACTGATGGATGTTCAAGTAAAACAAGCTCAAGTGGTCTGTAAACTATGTGGAGGTCCTCATCCCTATGCAGAGTGTCAGGAAGATGTGAATAATTTGCCAATGAATGAAGCAAAAGCCATTGGAAATTACTCTCAAAACAACAACAACTATTGGTTTAATCAAGGAGGGAATCGAAGGAATAGTGGGTTCTATCAACAGAAAAATCAGAACCAGACACAGAACCAACAACAAACTCAGCAACAAAGCTCTAGTGGGAATTTCGGTCTTCAGACAGTTTTATTATTGCAATTTATGACGAAGACTAGATCTTCCATTAACGACTTACAAACTCAGATGGGGCAACTGGCTACTCAGATAGCAACTCGTCCTCAGGGAAAGTTGCCTAGTATAGCCGAAGTTAATCCTAAAGAAAACTTCAAGGCAATTACCCTGCGAAGTGGAAAGAAATATGATGGGCCTAACATGGTGCAACCATTGGATGAAGAAATTAAAGATCAACCGACACCAACTCCAACATTAACAGAGAAGAAGGCTACTAATAGTCTTGCACCACAACAACAGTCTCCACCAATTAGTATAGATCATCATGTGAAGATACCCTATCTCTAGAGACTCCGAAACACCAATCTAGACAAGCAGTTCTCAAAATTTCTAGAGGTCTTTAATAGATTACACATCAACATTCCTTTTGCTGAAGCCTTGGAACAAATGCCCAGTTATGTGAAGTTCATGAAGAAGATATTGTCTAAGAAGAGAAAAATGGAGGACTATGAAACAGTGGCATTAACTGAGGAGTGTAGTGTCATTCTGCAAAAGAAACTCCCTCCCAAACTCAGAGATCCTAGGATTTTCACTATTCCTTGCACCATTGGAAGAATTGAAGGAATAAACGCACTGTGTGACTTGGGAGTCAGCATTAACTTGATGCCTCTGTCAGTCTACTATAGATTACAGCTTGGTGAGGCAAAACCTACTACAGTAACTTTACAATTGGTTGATCGATCGCTAGCTCATCCTAGGGGGGTCATTGAGGATGTGTTAGTCAAGGTTGACAAGTTCATCTTCCCAGCTGATTTTATTATTTTAGACATGGAAGAAGATAACAACGTCCAGATCATTCTTGGGAGACCATTCTTGGCAACTGGCTAAGCTTTGATTGATGTTCAAAACGGTGAATTGAAGCTGCGAGTACAAGGAGAAGAAGTTGTTTTCAATGTGTTAAAGGCGATGACTTTCCCAAAGGCAAGTGATAATTGTTTCTTTGTTGATCTGATTGATACCATTGTGAATGAGAAAAAGTTGATAGATGATCCTCTAGAATTGAGCTTAATTGAAGATGACTTGACTGAGCAAGAAGGGAAGGAGGCGATGGAGTATGTCAAATGGCTTGATTCCTATGGGCCATTGAACAGGAAGTATTATCAAAAGTTGGGGGTAGTACCAAAAGAGCTTGTAGCATCTATAGAGAAACCTCCAGAGTTACAGCTGAAAGTGCCTCCTAATCATCTACGATATGAATTCTTGGGAGAAGATAAAAAGCTTCCAGTGATAGTGTCAGCTTCACTTTCGGATGTAGAGACTAATAAGTTGCTTAGAGTACTCTGGACACATAATAAGGCCATTGCATGGACATTGGGTGATGTTAAGGGAATTAGTCCCTCTACAGTTATGCATCGAATTTTAATGGAGGAGGGCGCCAAACTGACTATTGATGCACAACGAAGACTTAACCCACTAATGAAAGAAGTTGTCAAAAAAGAGGTGGTAAAGTGGCTAGATGCTGGTGTGGCATATCCCATTTCAGATAGCACGTGGGTCAGCCCAGTACAAGTGGTACCCAAGAAAGGAGGGATGACTGTGGTAAAGAATGAGAAGAATTAATTAATCCCTACTAGAATAGTTACTAGTTGGAGGATCTGAATTGATTACAGAAAAGCTCAACAGGGCAACCCGGAAAGACCATTTTCCCTTACCCTTCATTGATCAGATGTTAGACCGGTTGGCGGGGCAAGAATATTACTATTTCTTAGATGGCTACTCTGGGTATCATCAAATCGCTATAGCACCTGAGGATCAAGAAAAGACTACTTTCACATGTCCTTATGGCACTTTTGCTTTTAGGAGAATGCCCTTTGGACTATGTAACGCACCTACAACATTTCAAAGGTGTATGATGGCTATCTTTTCGGACTTAATCGAATAATGCATAAAGATCTTTATGGATGATTTCTTAGTCTTTGGTTCTTCATTCGATCATTGCCTAGAGAATTTGGAAAAGGTGTTAATCAGATGTGAAAAGTCAAACTGTTGGAATTTATTTTACCAAGATCTTAGATCTACTCACAAGTATGTTGTTTAACACCCTAAATATGAACTTTCTAAAACGATAAATAAACACATATAAAGTTAAGAAAACCTTACATTGGTTGCAGCGGAATAATGCCGCCTTCCACTCAGATCTCTAACCCTTGTATCCTTTCTGTCGCAGAGTATTATCAAGACCTGAGTCTGAATGTCCTTCTCTTTGTGTGTGATCCTTCACAGTCTTCCAATCTATGATTGAGGTACCACTTGCTGTGTGTGGGCACTACTCTATCACTCAGGGTTTCGAAATTTAGAAGAGGAAAAGAGAGAGAGGTTGGTTCGGCTATAGAGAAAGAGGGAAGGCTCAGTTTTCTGAAAAAGTTATTTTCTGACAGAAAGCTTATTGAAAACTTGTTGTTTGACTGAGCCATCACTTTCTATTTATAGGCAACTACCAGGTTTAGGTTAGTAATTATTTGGCATTAAAATAATGAAAATATTAATTGGAAAAACATGCTTAAGTGGCCGGCCAAGGTGTGTAATGGGCCTCACTTGGTTTTTGCAGTTTTTACAATTTTTATTTCTATTTTCTCAAAAACGCCAATTTTCCAATTCTAACCATTTAAATGCCAAAACTAATTATTTAATAACTAAAATAGATTATTAAATAATATTGTCATTTAATTTAATTAGTAATTAGACATATAAAGTCTATTAATTAATAAATAAACCTAGAATCTCTTTTCTTTACAATTTCACCCCAATTCACAAATTAGACATAGTCTAACTTTAGAATGATAATTGATTAATCACAAATCAATTATTGAGTCTTAAAAGCAGTATAGTCTCAACTAGAATGGAGACCATGGATCTATATGCTGAGCTTCCAATAAGTGAACCGAATTTACTAGGTAAATCCCTACTTATTAATTCCTCGTTGAATCCACTCTTAAAACTTAGAATTGCACTCTGAGACTTATATCGAGCATATTATATGTTCCACGATATAGATATGCTATCTCATTTAACCATTGTTATAATCTTATTGTGATCAAAGATCCTCTATATAGATGATTTACATCGAGATGGGATAATTTTACCGTTCTTATCCCTCAACGTATTTTGCCCCTTAAAACACTTAGCTACCTGTAAATGATGTTTAGTGATCTAAGAATTAGTCACTTAAACAAGAGCTCATCCATTTACTTCTATTTAGCTAAGCTCGAAGGGAATCATCACTTCACTTCTATACACCAATAGAAGCTATAGATTCCATATTTATGTGCAGCACTCCCACTCAATCATACTATCATGTTCCCAAAGTATACGTATCACCCTAACCCAAAAGTAGGCTTAACTAATAAATCAAAGAACATAAATAGTACTCCTGAGTTGAGCCTAAGCATATCAGGATTTAGATTCTTTTAATCTTAAGATCAACTACTGATATTGACTTAGAAAGATATGACGGTAAGTTTATAATATCTTAACTAAGTTGCAATATCGGTCCAGTCCAATGTATACTCCATACATTCGAAACTAGTATACTTTACTAATGTCCTGGAAAGAACATAACACTTACTCCAAGTGTAAGTACACATCATCGCTGATTATCACATTAGTGTAAATCCAAAACACTGATGAAACAAGGACTTAGTCTTTTGATTCATATAATCACAATCACATTCCACTGTGTTGACGATATTGTAATTGTGAATAAACATATGATCTGGACTTAACAGATTTTGTGTGTAAATGTAATAAACATATTAAACCATTAGCATATAAAATTCATGCAAACATAAATCACTTCAAATTTCTTATATTGATAACCAATCAGATCGTAAAGGGTTTTATTTAAGGCAAAAAACCCAACACAAACTTGGTCTTTCACTTTGAGAAGTGTCATTTTATGGTAACAGAAGGGATAGTTTTAAGACACAAGATCTCAAAAGCAGGTATTGAGGGGGATAAAGCAAAGGTGTCAACAATAGAGAATTTTCCCCCTCCAGTTTCTATGAAAGGAGTAAGGAGTTTCTTGGGTGATGCTGGTTTCTACCGAAGATTTATTAAGGACTTCTCAAAGATCTCTCAATCGTTGTCCAATCTACTTGTTAATGGGGTTCCTTTTGAGTTTGGGGAAGAATGTTTGAAGGCATTCCAAGTTCTTAAGGAGAAATTGATTTCAGCACCAATAGTCACTTCACCAAATTGGGAGTTGCCCTTCGAGTTGATGTGTGATGCAAGTGACTACGCAATCGGAGCGGTCTTGGGTCAACGGGTTGACAGGGTGTTTCATACAATCTACTATGCTAGTAGAACCCTGAATGATGCTCAACTAAATTATGCCATGACGGAGAAAGAGATGCTGGCAATTGTGTTTGCATGTGATAAGTTCCGCCCCTATCTAATTGGAAATGAGGTAATAGTTTACACGGAGCACTCAGCAATTAAGTACCTTATGACCAAGAAGGATGCATAACCAACGCTGATTCGATGGGTGCTCCTACTCTAGGAATTTGACATAGAGATAAAGGATAAGAAGGGGACTAAAAATCTAGTAGCAGATCATCTGTCAAGACTAGAATTAGAAGAAAGCTAGAATGCAAAAGAGGTGCAAATAAATGAAGAATTTCCTGATGAACAACTCTTTAGTTTGAGGGAAAACCTGATGGTACCTTGGTATGCTGATTATGTCAACTTCTTAGCTGCCAACATAACTCCTCCTGAGCTATCTCGTCAACAATTAAAGAAATTCTTTTCTGAGGTAAAGCATTACTATTGGGAAGAACCAATTCTCTACAAACACTGTGCTGATCAGATAATTAGGAGATGTGTGCCTGAAGAGGAGATGTACTCTATTCTAAACCACTGCCTTGCTTTACTATGTGGGGGACATTTCAGTGGGACAAGAACTGCTGCTAAAGTGTTGCAAAGCGGATTCTTTTGGCCTACTCTTTTCAAAGATGCTAGTGTTCTTTGTAAAGGCATGTGATCGTTGTCAGCGAACAGGAAATATCTCAAGGAGAAACGAAATACCTTTGACAGGAATCTTGGAAGTGGAATTGTTCGATGTTTGGGGGATAGATTTTATGGGTCCTTTTCCTTCATCTTTTAGCAATTTGTACATCTTTTTGGCTGTAGACTATGTCTCAAAATGGGTTGAAGCTGCAGCAACTCCAGCAAATGACAGTAAAACGGTTCTTACCTTCCTTCAAAAGAATATATTTACTCAGTTTGGTACTCCCCGAGAAATCATAAGCGATGAAGGGAGTCACTTCTGCAATAAATAGTTTGAAGAACTCCTCTCTAGATATGGCGTTCGCCATAGAACTGCTCTACCCTACCATCCACAGAGCAATGGCCAAGCTGAAATTTCTAATCGGGAAATAAAGATGATATTGGAGAAGACAGTGCATAGATCAAGAAAAGACTGGTCACGAAAGCTAGATGATGCACTATGGGCTTATAGAACAGCGTTTAAAACACCGATCGGGATGTCACCGTATCGGTTGGTGTTTGGAAAAGCTTGCCATCTGCCGGTAGAATTAGAGCATAAGGCCTATTGGGCTATGAAGACCCTCAACATGGACTTGAAAGCTGCAGGAGAGAAAAGACTGCTGCAATTGAATGAGTTGGAGGAGTTCAGAAATGAGGCTTACGAGAATGCTAAGATCTACAAGGAGAGAACGAAGAAATGGCATGACCGAAGCTTAGTCAGAAAGCAGTTTCAACCTGGGTAGCAAGTTTTACATTTCCATTCAAGGTTGAAATTGTTTCCTGGCAAGTTAAAGTCAAGATGGTCAAGACCGTTTACATTGGTCAAGGCGTTTCCCTATGGAGCTGTAGAACTTAAAGGAGAAGGTCCAAAAACTTTTAAGGTTAATGGACAGCGTTTAAAGCTCTACTTGGGAGGTCAAATTGACCAAGCCAAGTCCGCCATTATTCTGGTGCCTCTCTAAGTAAGAACAACTCAGCGTCCGACTAGATGACGATAAAGACAACGCTCTTGGGAGGCAACCCAAGTGTTTTTCTTTACTTTTTCAAACTTTTTGCTATTATTTTAGAGTTTTTAGTATTTTAAATTTTTGGTAAAGTACCAGACATTATATTTTTCTAGTTAATCGAGAAAAAATAAAAAAAAAAACTAAAAATAAAAAAAATATTTTTTTTCTTTTGGGACTCAGAACCCAGTGGTTGCGACCATGGTGTTCCTGGGTCGCGACCCTTTTCAATGGTCGCGACCAGGGTCGCAATCTAGGCAATTACAGAAACCCAAGAATTTTTCAGCTACAGTATTCGCGACCAAGGCATAAGCTATTCGCGACCCTTTTTCATGGTCGCGAAAAAGGCAGTTTCCAAAAACCACAGGAATTTCAAGTTCAAGCTAGTCGCGACTAGCCCATGGGCTAGTCGCGACCAGCTAACGAATTTATATAAAAAAACCCCAATTTTCACCCCATTAAACCTAAACCTAAACTAATTTTTCTCAGTCGCTTCCACCTTTTCCTCAGCCGAAAATCACCCAAAAATCACCATTGTTCAATTCTTTTCATCTTCTTACCAATTTCTCAATCCCAATCCATACCAAAACTTAATTTCACTCATCAATCTTCGCTTTCCATCAAAAATCACACCAAAAATCATCAATTTCACTCCCAATCCCAAAATCAATTGTTCTTCATCTTCAACCTCAAGCTTTCAAGAATATTCAACAATGGAGGTGGAGTAGTGGCTTCTTCGGGTTTGTAAGTATCACTCTCTATCATATTTGAGAAATTGATTGAGTATTTAGGGATTTTTGGTGAACATAGTGATTATTTTGGAAATTTTTGTGGATAGTGGAATTGTTGGGTTTATATTGTGGATTTGATTTGTTATTGGTATTATATGTATTGTTTTGGTGATTTTAAAAATTTGCTAAAGTAAGAATTTTAAGGGGAAGTGCTGCCCAATTTTGTGTAGAATTATTTTTCGTAAAAACTTTGTCATTGTGATATTATGGGGCCTAAGAGAATAAGACACATTGAAGAAGGGGGAATATCATCAAACCCGCCACCTACAGGTTTTGATCGAACCCAGTTTGTAAGTGAGGCAGCACGAATCTGGTTCATGAGGCTAAAGGTTAGGCCATACATCGATGATCGGAGTATTGAATTCCTTGAGAATCCTTTGAGGGTTCAACCAAGGTTTGAAACAATTCGTGCCCAAATTGAAAGAATGAAGTGGGGTAGTTCTGTGGATGCTAGGGGCCGGGCCAATGTCACCATGGCATGTGAATTTCTTGCCAACTGGCCCGAGCGTAGAAATGGGGAAGTGAAGGTGCGGGGTAAGAAGGTTCCCGCTACAGCTGATGCTTTCAAAGTTATGTTCGCTGTCTCAGACTACTCAAGAGAAGAATAGCGCCACCGAATTATTGAGGAGGAAGAACAATTCGACATGGTGGATGTGGCTGAAACTGTGATATTTTTGGGGCTGAGATTCCACGACAATGATGGGCAAGACGGGTCGCCCAATATTCTGCACCGATGTGAAATCAACTCGGTGGCGAAAACCTGGCTATACTTCGTGAGTGCTCGGTTGGTGCCGAGTAAACATTTCTCCGATGTCGAAATGGATAGACTAAAATATGTGTACACCATCATGAAGGGCTACAATATGAATATTGGACAAGTCATCCGAGGGAGCGTCAAGCAGATTGTTCAAGGAGCCACGGGTGGTGGCCTTGGTTTGGCGGGTATCATTACTGATCTTTGCGGGGCGTATGATGTGCCACAACTGGAATATGACAATACTGTGGTACCGCTAAGAAAAATGGACATCACTATGGTCAATAGGCTAAAAGAGCCTCATCCTTATGGACAACCCCCGGCTGATGCGCAACAACAAGGCCGAAGGCGGCAAAGAGAGCCTAGTGTCGAAGAAGAGGAGGACGAGCCCCCACAGCTGCTTGGGCCTATTGATCCGGCGATGCAGTATACCCATGCACAACTGAGTTACATAATTCAGCTTAATAATCACATGCAAAACTATATGGTGCAAAGGAGTATTCATGATGAAGGACAAGTTAACCAACTCAACTCTCTCATCAACAGAATGAACATCGGGATTGACGACCCGAATTACTTGGCGCCACCTCCTCGACTTTATCCGTATGATCAGCCGCCGCCACCAAACCCTTTTTGAAAGGTCCTCAGGTAAGTCTCTCACCTTTGCGTTTTATTGTACACATTGGGGACAATGTAATATTTAGTTTGGGGGGAGAGATTTAAAATTTTTAATTTTCTGCATTTTTAATTTATGCTTTAATTTTTTATGTTTTTAGTTAGGAATGGGCAATAAGCTAAAAGATAATTGTGTGCTGCTGTTTATTGTAATGTGCTCTAAAATTGCAAAATAACTGTATGCTTAATTCTGTGAACTCTTTGGATTAGTTTGGATCTTGTAAAACCTGTGTATAAATGCAATTTGATGATCTGTGAAATATGTTATAATTATTTTACTATGGTTTGTGGTAAGATTGATAGGATAGCTTAGAACTTGCATGTCTTATTCTTTTGAGGCGAAATCCTTGACAACATTCAATAGGAATATGATTTAGGCATTTGTTGGATAGTTTGAGCCTTTCAAGTCTACCATGAAATGATTATCCTTAGTTAACCCTCTTGAGCCTAAACTTGTTTTGTTTTTCACCTATTGAACCAAAATTTGTATCTACACTGTTAATTTTGTCTTCACCATTTTATCAACGATATCATAAGCTATACAACTAGTTTGGGGGAGCAAAATACTTAGTGTGAGAGAGATGATAGAAGGGAGAAAAACTTGCAAGATTGAGAAAAAAAATAAAAGTATTGTGTACCTCAATGTCACTGAAAAGAAAAAAAAAACACAAGAAAGTAAAATGTGATTGAAAAAAAATATTCTAAGAAAAAAGATTTCAGTGATGTTGGGAAATAAAGAAAAAAAAAAGGAACAAAAAAATGTTTTCTCAATCATGGTTAATGTGGGAACACTTTGGGGATATTTGAAATTATAAGAAGCTTGTGGGTTCTGTTTGTGTGCTTATGATATCTTTAGCCAAAATTGTTTTTCGATTTCCAAATATCTAAGCCATAATTTCTAAACCTCAAAAAGCCATATTGATTTCGAAAGGATGTTGTCAACATTAGTGGAGAGAGGTAAGCATGCAAGCTTATGAGCTATCGGGTTATGGAATAATTGGAAAGAGTAAAGCTATTATAACATTGTTTTGATTGTGAAGTCATCTTGTAGTTATGCATTGTGTGATAAATTGAGCATCTAAATTAATTGTTAGAGTTGGTGGAGCTGAAATTCTAGTTTGCGCAAAGGAAGAAAATAGAAAATGAGGCAGCAGTATTGTGATTATCTAATAGCGTACACTACTACATTGTAAGCCTTTAGCTTCCCTTTTTTCAACCCAATTTATAAAAAGGGAAGCTAAAGGGTGTGAAAATATCTGCATTGACATTTAGAGGCGGTTTTTTGGTAAAAACCGTAGGTATAGAATGTATATATATGTATGCCGTCGGTTGGGGGTTGGGGAAAATCAGGGTTTTATTAATAACCTTATGGCGTTGGTTATTGGGTATTAACCGACGCCATAGGTGCCACCTTTATTCGACACGTGGCACCTATGGCGTCAGTTAATACCCAATAACCGACGCCATAGGGTTATATATCAGACCCTTTGTGCTTCGTCTTCCTCACTTCCTCATTTCACACCTTGCTGAACACGAAGAACAGCCACCCACAGCAGCCCCAAACCCACGAAAAAACCCTCGCCAACCACCACTAAAACAACCTCATTCTCCCTCATTTCTTAACCATTTTACCCCATTTTTGTCTTAAAATCTTCTATTTTCTATACCTAAACCTATACTGTAGAAAAGTTTAGTTTTTTTCCCCTCTATATACCAAACCAAACCTATTATAAAGAAAGGTGGTGGGTATAACTCCGACCACTGATTTTAGCGGAGAAAACGTTGAGTCTCAATGTCCATTAAGGTATAAATATGCTTTCTATTCATTTTATTTATGTACATTGGTATTATTTTGTTTTTGTAAATTTTTTTAGAATTTTTTTATTTTATTAATATTATATTATGCGTATTCTAGAGGTGGTCGGATTTTTGTAGCATTTTATCGCCGGATTGCGTTTATAAGGTAAATATTTATTAACTTGATATATAATATATATATATGCATATATTTTGTGTTTTATTATTGAATATGTGTTTATATATATGTTGTGTGTATATACTATGTGTGTATTTTGTGTATTTGTATTGTATATATATTTGTTGTGAATGAGAATGAGAGGTAGTAGGAATTTAATTAGTTTAGAGATAAAGTTTTTAAAATAATGGTATTGTGAATATATAATTGATTATATATGTATATATATTTATATGTTATTTTTTAAAAAAAAAATAACTATGGAAATTAGTAACTAGCTAGTAACTTGCTACTTTGTTTAATAACTAATAAGTAATTTAATAATTAAAATTTTAATTTGGTTGTATATTACATTATGTTATAGGTTGTGTGCTAATATTTGAGGGTCGATATATTTCGGTGTTAATCGGATTTGCAATAGGTATATCCATCCGCTAACCTTTTGTTAGTATAATTAATTATCAATGCATGCTTAGTTGAGTTTGAATATCTTAAATATTCATCCGTAGTGAAGTAGGTTCTGCGAATACATGTACTGCGGTGTGATAGGTGGATAAATTTTGTATTGTTTATGTTAGTTTCTTTGTTTTGTATTGTTATATTTGTTTTGTTTGTTACTTTGGGCACTTTTAAAATTTTTGGGAACGTCCAATTACAGCCGTTATGCTGCCAAAATTTCGGTAGAATTTGGATCAAATTTTATTATAAAAAAAATAAATGTTAAAGGAAAAGTACATAACATAAATAACTAGGTTATTACTCGCTAGTTGTAAGAAATTAGGTGGCATAACACATTCATATTTGACTCAAAACATGTTCGTGTTAGTAGGTCTTTATATTTGACTCAAAACATGTTCGTGAAATTAGGTGGCATTTGTTTTGTTTGTTACTTTAGGCACTTATCTTGTATAATCTAATTGATGTGTCCATGCATTTATTATACTTAGTAGGTCTTTATATTTGACTCAAAACATGTTCGTGTTAGTAGCATGATTATCAATGTCAAAGTTCATATTTGAAAGGTTCTCAAATTTTGTTTATTAATGGTGTTAGGAAAATGTTATTAATAGGTTTAACTTTTTTGGAAACGTTCAATTAAAGCCGTTATGCTGCCGAAATTTCGGTAGAATTAGGATAATATTTGATTTTAGTTTCTCTTAAACTTGGTTGTTACGATTTTATCGGAAGTGATTTTATCGGAGGCCAAGTACATAATTTTTGGTATAAGGTATATTTTCTTTAACTTACTTTTATGAGAATATTTTTTATATATATTTAGATAATCCTTAAATACTTAGAGTAATTTTCGAATAATATTAATACATAGGATAGATATTGTTGAGTGTTAAGGATATATATAGTAAGCTAAAAAAAAATACAAAAATATTGGGATAATATACTAATTATTATATAAAACATAACTTAAAAAATTATAAAAATAATAATAATATACTAGAAAAATACAAACCCATATTATAAATTTAAAAGTATAAAAATATTAAATTACATAAAAATTAAAATATTACACATTATTTTATTATTCAATAAACTAATTATTATACAAAACATAACTTAAAAAATTATAAAAATAATACTAATATACTAGAAAAATACAAATTCATATTAAAAAATTTAAATGTATAAAAATATTAAATTACATAAAAATTAAAATATTACACATTATTTATTATTCAAGAAACTAATTATTATACAAAACATAACTTAAAAAATTATAAAAATAATAGTAATATACTAGAAAAATAGAAACTCATATTATAAAATATTAAATTACATAAAAAATTAAAATATTACACATTATTTATTATTCAATATAGTAATTATTATATAAAACATAACTTAAAAAATTATAAAAATGATACTAAAATACTAGAATACAAACACATATTATAAAATATAAAATATTAATAAAAAAAATACCTAATATACAAACACTTAGAGCAATGTAAATTTGTATTTATTTAACTTTTTAATTTAATTTTATTTATGCTTTAATTTAATTTAATTAATAATACAAAAATAAATTTAGATTTTTAATAAATGTAAAAAAAAAATATATTAATTAAAACTGAAAAAAAATTTTAGGAAATCCATATGGAGTCGGTTATTTTATAAAAGCCGACTCCATAGGGTCCCTATGGCGTCAGTTATTTCATAATAACCGACGCCATAGGGGTCCTATGGCGTCGGTTATTTCATACCCCTTTAGCGTCACCCAGATCAGCGTCAGTAGCGAATTTTGCCAAACCGCCGCTGAAAGGCCTTAAAAACCGCCTCTGAAGCCCAATTTTGTAGTAGTGGTAGTTAGTAGTTTTTATTTTTTTTATCTTACTCGAGGGCGAGTAAGAATCTAGTTTGGGGGAATTTTGTTAGGTTATATTTAGCCTATGTCTCGGGTCTAATAGTTAAGCATTTTCTCGGTTATTGGTGTCTTTTGAAGTGGTTTTACCCTTGATTTTCCTTGTTTCAAGTTCTCGGGGCATTACAGTTCAAATTCAGTCAATTAACGAAAAGAAGGGACAAACTGGTGAATAATCAGCCAAAGCTTCTCAATGGGAGTCAGTAGTCGCGACCACTGTGGAGCCTAGTCGCGACCCTTTTATATGGTCGGGACCATGGTCGCGACTTGGGAGATTTGGCAGAAACTCAGTTTTTTGAGTTTCTTCTGTGGTCGCGACCAGCCTTTAAGGGGTCGCGACCAGGTACGAAAAATGAGATTTTTGACCTAATTTAGATTTTTTCCCAATTGGAGGCACATCTTTCATTCCTATATAAGGAACACGATTCAGAAGGCCAAAGCAAGTAGAAATAGGCCTTAAAAGTGAATGAAAGAGGAGAGGCCGCAATTTTGAAGACCCGGAGCGATATCACCATCCAGTTTCTTTCTTTTACCCTCTATTTATCTTTTATGTCTAGTTTTGTTTCAGAATTAATCATGGATGTTTTTATTATTGTTATGAGCTAAATTTCCCATTTAGGGAGGATGATGAATGTTGTTTAAAGTTTTGCCTAGTTAATGAATAATTGCCATTACTCAATCTTGAGTTGTGAAATTATCTATATTTGTGTTTAATTCCATGTGTAAGCTTGATCACCTTCTACATGTTCTATGACCTCAATTCAAAATCTAAAAGTGAGAATTGAGAATGCTAAAATTGTTGGAATTATTTTACCAGGATCTTACATCTACTTACAAGTATGTTGATTAACACCCTAAATATGTACTTTCTAAAACGATGAAATAAACACATATAAAGTATTAGAAACCTTACATTGGGTGCAGCGGAATAATATGACTCCTTCCGTTCAGATATCTAGCCCTTGATTCCTTTCTGTAGCAGAGCATTATCAATATCTAAACCTGGACCTCTTTCTCTGATTCTTTGGTGCTGAGACTCCTTCTTGCCGAAAGTCTTTCTTTACGACCTTCCTCACTATGGTTGAGGTATCACTTGCCGTGTGTGGGCACTACTCATACACTAAGAATTTCAAAATTTAAGGAAGAAGAAAGAGAGAGGGTTCGGCCAAAGATAGGGGGAGAGAGAGGCTCAGTTTTTTCTGAATCAGAAGTGTCAGAAGAAAAGTGTAATTTTCCTCAAGCCTTCACTATCTATTTATAGCATTCCACTAGGGTTAGGTTTGAATTATTTGGCATTAAAATAATGAAAATATCAGAGGTAAATTCCTATAAAAGTGGTCGGCCCTATACAAGGGGATTTGGGCCTCACTTTTTGCGATTTTCCAGTTTTATCTTTTCTGCGTCTGATTTTCTCAAAAACGCCAATTTTCTAATTCAACCATTTAAATGCTAATTCTAACTATTTAATAACTATAAATAATTATTAAATAATATTGTCATTTATCATATTTATTAATTGAACCATACAAAGTATCATAATTAACAAATATGCCCCTATTAACTCTTTCTTTACAATTTTGCCCTTACTTAGTGAAAAATTCACAAATCGACATAGTCTAATTTGAGAATTATAATTGATTAATCAAAACCAATTATATGAGTCTTACAAGCAATATTATCTCAACTAGTGCGGGGACCATGAGTCTATATAATCGAGCTTCCAATAAGTAGATCAAGAATTTAGCACTAAAATTCACTAACTTATTAATTCTTCGTTGAATCCACGCATAGAACTTAGAATTGCACTCTCAGTATATAGAATGCTCTATATGTTCCACCATATAGACGCATCATTAGTTATCCATTGTTATAATCCTAATGTGATCAATGATCCTTTATACGAATGATCTACACTGTAAAGGGATTAGATTATCGTTACACCCTACAATGTATTTTATCCTTAAAACACTTGACCCCGTATAAATGATATTTTAGCTTATGTGAAATGAGTACTCCACCATTTATGTTCGTTTGGTCAAGCTCGAAGGAGATCATCCTTTGCTTACTATTCGCCAGATAGAACCTATAGATTCCATGTTTATGCTAGCGCTCCCACTCAATTGCACGACCGTGTTCCCAAAATGTACGTATCACCCTGACCTAAAAGTAGGCTTAACTAACAAATCAAAGAACACGAATAGACTTTCAAGATTGAGCCTAATCATAACAGGATTAAGAACATTTGATCTAGGATCAACTAGGCAATATTGACTTATATAGATATTACGGTAAGTTTAATAAGTCTAAGTCAAAGTTCAATATCGGTCCCTTCCGATGCATACTCCATGCATCCAACCTGAGCTTTACTTTAACCAATGCTCTGGAAAGAACCTAGCACTTCTCCAAATGCAAGTAAACTATGTTGTAGATTATCATATCAATAAAACCCTATGTCTGATAAATCTAGGAAACCTTATTCACATAGTCATGTTTACTTTCCAATGTGTTGACGGCACAATAAACAGGATCAAGTATGTGAAAAGGGTTTTAGATGAATTTATACATTATGTACAGATAATCATGAAATAAATCATGTGAACCATGCAACATTAAATGTTATTTCTGATCTATATTAATAAGTAAATCTGATTATATTGAAATGAGTTTTATTTAGGGCAAAAAACCCAACAAACTCCCACTTGCACTAGTATAAAACAAAAAGTGCGTTTCAAATAATCTCAACACCTTGATATACAAATCAAGTGTAGTAGTAGTAAACTCCTCGAAATAGGATCTGAAAGGTTGAATTAAACACAACTTTTTCTCCACCATTACTCTTCCTTTAATCACAAAATCATTGATAATGTGAAATTCCTCTCTGTATCTCTACTCTCTTGGGATACTGGATTCTATATCTTTGGCAACTACTTTTGGTTAATCAGGAAACTACTTTTGGTTAATCAGGAAATTAACACTAGTAGTTAAGGCAATTTGGAATGGTGCCAAAGATGTATAGAACTTTCCTTAGACTGAATAAGTACCTTTCCTGCAACTTTAACATTCAGTCCCTCTCTAGTAGACCTAGAGACTTCAGATAGGTTTTTACACTTCTCCAAAATTACTATTCCACCCCCAGAGTAACCACCATCTTATCAGAAAGATTTACTAGAACAAAGGCAAATTTCGAAATCTGATATGGTGTAGTCTAAGAGTTTTAAACACACCCTTATAGACTAACATATAGTTCCTCTTCTTTATCTTAAGATTTACTTGATTGTCTTCCAATGTTCTTCTCCTGGATTAATCTGATACCTACTCATTACTCCCACTCAACAGCAGGTGTCTGGTCTAAGGCATACAAAAGCATATCTAAGACCTCTCACTGTTGATATAAGAAATTCTTTCATGGCGTTATCTTTTCTGGAATAGTTGAGACTTTTCCTTAGATAAATAAAATCTATGGCTAAGAAGTTGTGAAGCTTCTACAGATTGCCATTAGAAAGAAAATGCTTCAGCATCTTACTAAAGTAAGTTGCTTACATTAGAGTAAGTAATTACCAGGTATACCACAAGCCATAGGTCTAGATAAACTCAAACCTATAATACTAGGAACAGGAAGTTTTGTTAAGTCCATTGAATGGACTTATAAACGAAAATTTCCTTTTATGTCCTTGTAATAGAAAACTTTAGGTTATTCCATGTGACTGGATTAAACCATAGTTCTTTTGGCTTTCTTCTTAGTTTCCTATCTTGACAATCCATTACTTGTTTAAACTCACAATGGATTTTAATCACTAGTGTCTCCCAAGTCATAAGAAGGTGAGTTCCTAGAAACTCTCCCACTACGACAAGGTACCGTGAATTATGTCGAAGAAAACTAAATGGTATTAACCTCTTTGGTTGTGACAAGACAACAGAGGCAGTGGGATCATCATATGTCAAATAAGATGATAGAACACTTTTGGAATCAAGAATTAAATATCTCCTTTATTTGCTACTTTATTTTCAGACTTAGTCATTATCTTAGAAAAGTAGTATTTATTTGAACAAACACATTCTTATCTATTGACTATGGGATGGTCCACCCCTAATCACTTAGAATAGCTAACAAACCATGGTTAACAGTTCTAGCTTTTCTTAAGATTTTGATTAGGTCATCCATGAATCTAGTAATGATTTACATTACGTATACAACCATTCCATCATTCTGAAATTGTATTACCATAGAAGGAATTAGGCAACGACTAGTAACTAATCATCAACATGCAACTCGAAATTTCTGGGGATGTAAGTTTGGATATAATTCTAAAATCAAATTAATGATCTTTGAACTGCATATCTACTAACTATTTCTTCCACCCCTATCAGTTCACAAGATCTTTAACCACTTACCTTAATGGTTTTAACCATTGCTAGAAATTAATGAAATTTTTCAAGCATTTCAAATTTCTTGCTAAAAGGTATAATTTAGAGTTATCGTTTTAAGAATACAACGAAAAACTCATATCCACCCCTGAATGTACATCCATCTACCAATGAGATGAACTACTTTCAGTGGATATAGGCATATTAACTCTTTGCAGAGATTGATCTTGTCAAATCCACTATGAACAAGATACAAATGCCATAGATTAATGAAAAATTTGGTTGAGTCTTTTGATGACTTAGGTATAGTTATATCAAAGAGTTCTTAGAATAGTGCAAGTGGATCCTGGTCACAGAATACCTAACTCATATTCCATACAGTTTTAATCCAATAATAGAAGATGGATATTAAACACTTGAGAAAGTGTAACTGTATTGTATTCTGAAATTAGAAATATAAGAAAATTTCTATTTGGAATCTAAAATTAATGTCAAAGACTTAAATTTATACCAAATATAATGAGTAATTCTATCTTGGACCACCACTTCTAATTTAACTCTAAGTCTGATTTGCCCATACAAGCAGGAGATTTCTAAGATTGAGGATTTATATCAATTGGGAATAGAATTTCGGGATTATAATCATATGCGTCATTTAATTTCTTAAGAGAAAATATAGAATGACATGAAATGATTTATAGACCATTCATCCAATGATATGTTTTTGAGCTTTTTGAAATGAATAAGCTAAGAGGAATTAGGATAATTTCATTTATAAATAAGAATCCAACAATGCTTCGATTAGCGAATGTCAAAGTAATCTTATTTATACAATCTTCTTGTTTCATATCGTAAAAATACTAGTCTAAGGTGTCATCAATTGATGAACAGCTAGATGTCCCATATACAATATTTATCTTTCGAGATCTAACACTATTATGTATGTTTAATGGTGTAAATCCACTAGGGATTTATCTCATTAGATAAACAAACATGTTAGACCTACAATGAAGATTCGAAATTAAACTACAATTTAATAACAGAAAATAACATGGTTCAATATAAATTCATACACAATTCAAAAATTATTAAACATATAGCAAGTAGGAATGACAAGTGAAAATACTAAAACATACAATCCTAAATAATTTTCAAGGTTTCCAACAAACTGATACAGTGTCCCGGTAGGCGAGAGTCAAAGTATCATTCATTGAATAGAGTTGTCAGCTCATCTAAAATGGAAACCATTCTAGCAACCTTTTATTCGATCAAAATAAGAATCCAACGTTGTCCCGGTAGGCGAGAGTCAAGGTTATTCTCATTTTATGAGCTTCCACCATTGTTTCATGTTTTATAAGTTTATCTCTAAGTAGTCACCGTAGGGGAGAGTCTAATAGAGACAAAAACTTACAAAACACTTATCAAAGGAGATCTTACGGTGTTAAATGCGTTCAACGAATAACCATCCATAGGGGGACGAAGTCTAGCGTCTCGAGGTTATATTAAAAACATTTAACTATTGTAAGACCAACAATGGAGATCGAATATCTTAATAATAATAAAGCTCATTATTTAAAGTGAGTTGTATTTTCCTTGATTCTCTTTATTTAATCTATTTATTTTAAATATATATTTATTTAATTAAAATTTCCAGTTTAGAATAAAAAATTCTAAATGTAAATTTTAATTTAATATTTATAAATTTTACTTAGATGGATATGAAAATAATATGAATTATTTCCATCTTAGTAATAATTTCCAATAAATATTTAGAAAAATATTCAGTTTAAGTTGTTACAAAATTAATTTAAATTAATTTACAACTCAAATTTAATTTTCTATAAATATATATTGCATTTCGAAAAATTAAAGTATTTAAGAATACAATTTTCGAAATTGCATATTAAAATAAAAAATAAATCCTAGAAAAATTATTCTAATTTAATGTTGGCCCAAAATTAATTAATAAAATTAATTTACAACAAAAAATATAATTTTCCTATTTAATTAAATATATATAAGAAAATTTTCAAATATTTAAGTATGATGATGAAAATCAACTTAAATATTAATTTTCTATTTAATTAAATACACTAGAAAAATACTTCAAGCAAAAATATCACCTATCTAGATTTTTCTTTGACTAATTAATTCAATTTCTAATAATATACTTTAATTCAATTTATTTTAAATTAATCAATAAATGAAAAAATCATTGATTTAAGTTGGTCCAAAATTAAAATAAATAATTTACAACTTTAATCTATTTTTCAAATAAAATTCGAAATTCCAGCATTTAAGAAACGCAATTTCGAAATTTGATTAATAAAATAAAGAAAAAAATATATTTTGCAAATTATTTAAATTTAGTTGAAAAAAAAAATAAATTTCAACTAAAAATAATTTTCTATTTAATTAAGTGTCATGAAAATCAACTTAGATATTTTATTTTCAAATTAATTAAATGTATTAAATTTAAGAAATAAATAATTAAGTGTAGAGAAGGCTTAATTATTAATCTCTAGTTTAATACTAGGAAAAAATAAATTGTACCAAAATTAATTATTTAAAATAATTAATTTCACAATGTATAATATTTTCCTATTTAATATTAGAAATAATAAGTAGTCTAGAAATAACTGTCTAGAAAATATCTTATTTGACTAAGTATCTTTTCCACAAAATTTGAAAACATATTTAATTTAAGTTGTATTAGAAAAAATCTAGAACTTAAATATTTTCAAATTTAAATTTAATTAAATATCAAAAATTAAGTTGTAACCACTTAATTTAAAAATATTCCATTTTAAGTTAATATTCGTAAAGATATTAACTCAAAAAAAATATCTAAAATATTCCATTTTAAGTTAATATTCGAAAAGATATTAACTTCAAAAAAATCTAAAGAATCTTAATAACCAATGCCTAAAATTCCTCAACTTAATTTTGAAATTTGAAATTCAAAAGATATTCAGATTTAAGTTGGTTAGTTGTAGATAACTAAATATCAACTTAAATAGGAATATTTAATGAAAAATTTAAATTAAGCTCCAGAAAGAATCTAGATGGTTATAATTCTATATTTAATTAAATACAAGAAAATACATATAGTTTAGCTTAGAATAAAGAATTCTTTAAACTATAATTTTCTTAAATTAATTTCAAAATAAATGAAATTAATTATGTTGCTAATCAATTTTATTAGGATAAACTAGTTTAATTAACCTAGTACAGTCATTCAAATCAGACAAATGGGCCTTCACAATTGGGGTGGTTTATGTGAGGGGGTGTTGGGTTCAGTATGTCGTACCCACTACTATGGCTCCCAACTCTCACACAAGGCCCAAAAGAGAGGAATTTAACCTTAAAATGAACAACTGTTATTAATTGAATAAGCCCAAAAATTAAATGGGCCTAAATAAAATCTATCAAACTATGACATTTTATTTAGCAACAACAACCTATATGCATCTATAATGAAATTAAACACATAGGCTCACACAGGCACACTTTGGATGGGTCCTATCATGTTGCTAGGTCATACACATATGAAAGAACATTGTAAATATAAGTGTTACAAATTATTATCTTGACCAAGGGACCCATCAGATCATTAGATCTGGAAAAAGGTAACCATGGCTATTTGCAATCAAGTAATAATAGGTTTTGAAAACTTACACACAAGCTAAAACACATACTCCTGCAACAAGATTAGCTGGATAGTTGGATGTATTTTGTTAAATGACAAAATGGACCCTGTATTTTCTAAAATAGTAAAAATAGGACCCTGAACTTTATTTTTGATAATTTTTTTTTAATACAACCAACTTGAAGACAATACTTAATACGAACAGATACAAAAAATGTAAACAGTTTTGTCATAGCACTTTTAGATCGGATTATAATTAAACTTTATTTTGACAAAAAATCAATTCAGGGTCCTATTTGTACTATTTTAGAACATACAGGGTCTATTTTGTCATTTAACAAAACACAGGGTCCAATTGATAACTTTTATAAAAGAGAGGGTCCAAAATGGTATTTACCCTTAAATTATTAATTTCGAAAGAATTAATTAAATAAAAAATAATTTTCGAAAATTTAAAAAAAATTTGAATAATTCGAAATTCTTAAAAAAAATTAAATTTAACATTAAACCTACAATTTTGAAAAAATTAGGTTTCAACTAACCTAAATATCATTTCAAAATTTGCAAACTACTTTTCAAATTTAAATATTATTTTATAAAAAGAAATAAATATAAAATTAAAACAGATAAATGAATATCTTTTTTAGATTTTAAATGTAATTTAAATAAATAAAATAAAAAAATTTAAAAGTTAGCAAAATATCTTACATCTTTTTAAAATTACATGATTATAGTTATCTCATTTTAAATTTAAATAAGGTCAAATTATTAAAAAAAAAAAAAAATTAAAATACTTAAAATCTGACCTTAAATTTAAAAATAAGATAAGATATAATCATATTTAAAAAATAAGATATATTATTAAGCAAATAAGATAGATACTAACTATTTTTATATTCAAATTACACTAATATCTTGAATTAAATTTAAAAAATATTAAATTAATTCATAATGATAATTAGAATTGAATTAGGAATAGTAATAGTATAAATATAGAACTACACAAAAAATGAGAAGTTAATTTCATGAAAAAACATGAAAAATCGAAGAAAAACGAAAAAATTGCGAGCTGTACGCACAGTTTTCGCGATCGCAGGAAAATTTCAGCACAACTCCGATTTGTTCGAATCTTCAAAAAATCATAACTAATTCAAATTAAATCGAAATTGAGTTCTGTAAAAAAGTATCTTGCTTAATTTTTTCCATACTATCCAATAAAAATAATTCCAGAAACAGATATGCAATTATTTTTAACGAAAATGCACAAACACCAATCAATCATTAAATAACACTCAATACAACATGATACCATCCAAAAACAAACAAACAATCGTTTTAAAGTCCAAATTTCTTGCAAGTAAATCAATTACCATGGCTCTGATACCAGTTGTTGGAATTATTTTACCAGGATCTTAGATCTACTTACAAGTATGTTGATTAACACCTTAAATATGAACTTTCTAAAACGATGAAATAAACACATATAAAATATTAGAAACCTTACATTGGGTGCAGCGGAATAATATGACTCCTTCCGTTCAGATATCTAGCCCTTGATTCCTTTCTGTAGCAGAGCATTATCAATATCTGAACCTGGATCTCTTTCTCTGATTCTTTGCTGCTGAGACTCCTTATTGCCGAAAGTCTTTCTTCACGATCTTCCTCACTATGGTTGAGGTATCACTTGTTGTGTGTGGGCACTACTCATACACTAAGAATTTCGAAATTTAAGGAAGAAGAAAGAGAGAGGGTTCGGCCAAATATAGGGAGAGAGAGAGGCTCAGTTTTTTCTGAATCAGAAGTGTCAGAAGAAAAGTGTAATTTCCTGAAGCCTTCACTATCTATTTATAGCATTCCACTAGGGCTAGGTTTGAATTATTTGGCATTAAAATAATGAAAATATCAGAGGTAAATTCCTATAAAAGTGGTCGGCCCTATACTAGGGGATTTGGGCCTCACTTTTCGTAATTTTGCAGTTTTATCTTTTCTGCATCTGATTTTCTCAAAAATGCCAATTTTCTAATTCAACCATTTAAATGCCAATTCTAACTATTTAATAACTATAAATAATTATTAAATAATATTTTCATTTATCATATTTATTAATTGAACCATACAAAGTATCATAATTAACAAATATGCCCCTGTTAACTCTTTCTTTACAATTTCGCCCTTACTTAGTGGAAAATTCACAAATAGACATAGTCTAATATGAGAATTATAATTGATTAATCAAAACCAATTATACGAGTCTTACAAGCAATATTATCTCAACTAGTGCGGGGACCATGGGTCTATATAACCGAGCTTCCAATAAGTAGATCAAGAATTTAGCACTAAAATTCACTAACTTATTAATTTTTCGTTGAATCCACGCATAGAACTTAGAATTGCACTCTCAGTATATAGAATGCTCTATATGTTCCACCATATAGACGCATCATTAGTTATCCATTGTTATAATCCTAATGTGATCAATGATCCTTTATATGAATGATCTACACTGTAAAGGGATTAGATTACCGTTACACCCTACAATGTATTTTATCCTTAAAACACTTGACCCCGTATAGATGATATTTCAGCTTATGTGAAATGAGTACTCCACCATTTATGTTCGTTTGGTCAAGCTCGAAGGAGATCATCCTTTGCTTACTATTCGCCAGATAGAAGCTATAGATTCCATGTTTATGCTAGCGCTCCCACTCAATTGCACTATTGTGTTCCCAAAATGTACGTATCACCCTGACCTAAAAGTAGGCTTAACTAACAAATCAAAGAACACGAATAGCCTTTCAAGATTGAGCCTAATCATAACAGGATTAAGAACATTTGATCTAGGATCAACTAGGCGATATTGACTTGAATAGATATTACGGTAAGTTTAATAAATCTATGTCAAAGTTAAATATCGGTCCCTTCCGATGCATACTCCATGCATCCAACCTGAGCTTTACTTTAACCAATGCTCTGGAAAGAACATAGCACTTCTCCAAATGCAAGTAAACTCTGTTGTAGATTATCATATCAATAAAACCTTATGTCTGATAAATCTAGGAAACTTTATTCACATAGTCATGTTTACTTCCAATGTGTTGACGGCACAATACACAGGATCAAGTATGTGAAAAGGGTTTTAGATGAATTTATACATTATGTACATATAATCATGAAATAAATCAAATGAACCATGCAACATTAAATGTTATTTCTGATGTATATTAATAAGTAAATCTGATTATATTGAAACGAGTTTTATTTAGGGTATAAAACCCAACAAAAATTGGATAATCGAGGTTCTATGTGAAACGAGAGTATTTGCATGACCTATTTTAGATTATTACTTAATGTTGATTACATGTTAATTTAATTAATAGATTAATTAGAGAACATGTGGTTTAGAACCTAAAAGATCTGAAAAGAGTTAGGTTAATTTTATAATTTGTCATTCACATCAAGAACAGGATAGCAATTAGGCATTAACAATTGGGTAAACAAACAACAGGATTCTCCTCTCTATCTTCTCATCTTGATTAATATTCACGTGTTTCTTTAAGTTTCTTGAATTACTTTTATTTTGTTTAAATCTTGAAAATTATCGATTCGCTGAATAGAATCATAAGTATAATTTAGTGGTAATTAATTCAATTCCCTGTGGTTCGACCTCACTTGCGTGAGTTTACTACTTGATTACGTGCACTTGCGTATTGTTTTATAATTTTCGTAACACAAGACAAGCCTAGAAATCTGAGTCGGTATAGCCTACGGGATTTAAAGCACCACCCTTGTAGACTAACACACAATGCTTAGTAATTTTCAAATATTTCAGAATATGCTTAACTGCAGTCCAATGTTCCTCTCCTGGGTTTGTCTGATACCTGCTCACAATTTCTACTGCTTAGCATATGCAGGTCTAGTGCATAACATTGTATACATTAGACTTCCAACTGCTGAAGCATAAGGAACCCTTCCCATGTCCTCTATCTCTTGAGGATCAGTGGGAACTATTCCTTAGATAGACGGATACCAAATCTAGAAGGCATCTGTGCCCCTTTGGCATTGGTCATTGAGAATCTCTCCAAAACCTTATCAATGCAAGCTGTTTGAGAGAGAGCAAGGGATCTGTTCTTCCAGATTCTGATGATCTGAATACCAAGAACATAAGCAGCTTCACCCAAATCTTTCATTTCGAATTGAGTGTCAAGCCAATCCTTAATGTCAGTCATTTTCTTGATATTGTTACCAATAATCAAAATGTCATCAACATAAAGGACCAAGAATACAACCACTTGATTATCCTTGAGTTGGTAAGCACAAGGTTCATCTTCATTTCGGTGAAAGCCGTAGGTCTTTATTATTTCATCAAACCTTTTATTCCAAGACCGAGAAGCTTACTTAAGTCCATAAATGGACCTATTGAGTTTGCAAACTTTCTTTTCCTGCCCTGGAAGAACATAGCCTTCTAGTTCCTCCATATAGATGGTTTCTTCAAGATTTATGTTAAGGAAAGCTGTCTTGACATCCATTTGCCGAATTTCATAATCGAAAGCAGTTGCTATGGAGAGAAGAATTCAGATGGATTTGAGCATGGCGACCGGACTAAAAGTTTCCTCATAGTCCACACCTTCTCTTTGGGTATAACCCTTAGCGACTAGTCTAGCTTTGAAAGTTTTGACTTCGCCTCCAGCACCTCTTTTCTTCTTGTAGACCCACTTACATCCAATTGGACAATAATCATCGGGTGCGTCTAAATATTCCCAGACTTTGTTCTAATTCATGGAATCCATTTTTGAATCCATGTCGGCTGGCCATTGTTCCTGTTCTGGACTTGCCATTGCCTATTTATAGGTTAATGGATCGTCATAAATACCGTCACCAACGACCATATTGATTTCACCATCCAAGCAATAACAAGATGGTTTTGTGGAAACCCTCCCACTACGACAAGAAGTCGTGATCTTCTGAACATGAATATTAGTGGTAGAATTCTCGATTGTATCAACTTGGAGAGGTTCAACCGAGGGAGTGGGATTATCCTCTACTTGAGTAGAAGAGGATGGAACATTAGAAGGAGTTACATCTAAAAGCATTTCTTCCAATACTACTTTGCTTTGCGGTAGGAAGTTCTTAATATACTCATCTTCAAGGAAAGTGGCGTTTGTGGAAACAAACACTTTATCCTCTTTGAGACTATAAAATAGTCCACCCCTAGTCTCCTTAGAATTTCCAACAAACATGCAAACCTCGGTTCACTTTTCTAGTTTCCCATCTTTCTTTCTTAAGACATGAGTAGGGCTCCCCCAGATTCTGTAATGGCGTAAACTAGGTATACGACCATTCCACAATTTTAAAGGTGTCTTAAGGACTGATTTACATAGAACAGCATTTAAAATGTCAGTTTCCATCTGAATAGCATATCCCCAGAAGGACGTAGGTAGAGTTGAGTAGCTAAGCATGGACCTAACCATTTCCAAAAGCGTGTGATTTCTTTTTTTTTGAAACTCCATTTTGCCGTGGAGTGCTAATGGCAGTCAATTGGGATTCAATGTCAAGTTCAATTAATTGATCTTTGAACTACATATCCATATATTCTCCACCCCTATCAGTTCGCAAGATCTTTAAGGTCTTACCCAATTGGTTTTGAGCCAATGCTATAAATTCTTGAAACTTTTCAAACGTTTCAGATTTCTTATGCATAAGGTAAATATGACCATATCTAGAGTAATCATCGATGAAAGTGACGAAGTACTCTTAACCACCTCTAGCTTTGACATTCAGTGGTCCACAAAGATCTGAATGCACTATGCCTAGTGGTTCCTTGGCACGCTCTCCCTTTGCAGAGAAAGAACATTTTGTCATTTTGCGTTCTAGGTAAGATTCACAAACTGGTAATTCACCTAAGGTTATATTTTTCAATGGACCACCTTTGGTTAACTTGTGAAGTCTATCATAGCCTATATGATCAAGATGTAAGTGCCATAGATGTGTTTCGTCTTTATTATCGATCTTTTCCTTTTTGTGGTTTCTAGGCTTAGCTACTTTAAACAATTCGTTATCAAGCCCCTGTTCCATAGATTCAACACAAATTTGAATGTCAATTCAAGAAATGATAGAACCAAAACTGAAAAAATTCAATTTGTGTTGTTGCAACTGTAAACATGAAACAGAAATCAAGTTTCTACTGAAATTTAGAATAAATAAGACATTGTCTAAACCCAAAATTGTGTTCTGAAACTTGAGTTTGGCTTTTCCTCTAGCTCTAACCAATACCATTTCACCATTACCAAATTTAAGTTTTAACTCTCCGAATTTTAAATAATTCCAGTTTTCAAGCAATTGCAATGAACAACAGACATGGTTTGTAGATCTATAATCAAGAATCTAGGTGGATTTATCATTCTTAAAAACACATGATTCAAATGTAAAAGCATTGCAATCACTCCTTAACTATTTTTGGATTGTTCTTATTGTTGGTTCAATCTATTGTGAAAGATAATCTGAGGAAGTGTAATCACTTTCTCTATTCTTCTCAACTGAGCCTGAAGTAGTAGGATTGTCGGAGGAATTATTCTCAATATTGTTAGGTTATAATTAACCTATATTTTGGGTCTTTAAAGTTAGCATTATCTCGTCTATTGGTGTCTTTTGGAGGAGTTTTACGCTTTATTTTCATTATTTCAGGTTCCCGGGGTGTTAAAGTTCGAATTCAGTCAAATGGCGAAAAAATGGGACAAACTTGGAAAGAATTGGAAAATTCGGTTCCAGAAGCATCAGTAGTCGCGACCTCCAGAGAGCCAGGTCGCGACCCTTTTTCCAGGTCGCGACCCTGGTCGCGACTTCGTGAGTTTGGCAGAAACTCAGTTTTTCGAGTTTTGCCTGTAGTCGCGACCAGCTTAAATGCTAGTCGCGACTAGGTACGGAAATCGCAGATTTGACCTAATTTTGATTTTTCACTCAATTGGAGGCACACCACTCATCCCTATATAAGGAATACGACATTGAAGGTCAGAACTAAGCAAAAGCAGACCTAATAGTGGAGGCAAGTGGAGAGGAAGCTATCTTGAAGACCCGGAGCGATACCACCTTCTAGTTTCTTTCTTTTACCCTTTTTATTCTTTTTTATGTTTGTTTTTATTTCTGAATTAATCATGGATGTTTTTAGAGTTATTATGAACTAAATTTCCCAATAAGGGAGGATGATGATTGTTGTTTAAGTTTATGCCTAGTTAATAAATAATTGCCATTCCTTCATCTTATGTGTGAATACTATCTTTATTTGTGTTTAATTTCATGTGCAAGCTTGATCACCTTTTACATGTTCTATGATCCTAATTCGAAATCTGAAAAGTGAGAATTGGGAATGCTAAAATTTGGATAGTCTAGGTTTTGATGTAAAACGAAAGTATTTACATAGCCTCAGTGACTAATAGATTATTGCTTAATGCTGATTTTGTGTTGATCTAGTTAAGAAGTTAATTAGAGAACGTATTATTTAGAACCTAAAAGATCTGAAAAGAGTTAGGTTAATTTATAATCTGTCTTTCACATTGAGATAAGGATAGCAATTAGGTATTAACATAGGTAGCTTATCAACAGGATTCACCTCCCTAATCTCTCATCTTGATTAATCTTCGTTTATTTTCTCTTTAATTTCTGAGTTATTTACTTTTAAAATTGCAAACTTATTATTTTACCAAATAGAATCATAAGTATAGTTTAGTAGTACTTAATCCAATTCCCTGTGGTTCGACCTCACTTGCGTGAGATACTACTTGATACGTACACTTGCGTAATAAACAGAATTTTCGTAACAAGTTTTTGGCGCCGTTGCCGGGGAATTGTTTAAAGATTAATATTACACAAATTATACTAACTTCTACTTTGGTATATTTTCTCTTGCTGATTTTTCTAACCTTTTTCTTTGTAGAAAATAGTGATTCGAATTGTGTATTGATTTTATAGAATAATACATATTTATATACAAAGTTAGGAGACATAAAAGGGAAACTACCAAAAAATAGGAAACTACTAAATATCTACTAAACAACTAATTCTTTTACAGCTAATATCTAACACTCCCCCTCAAGCTGGAACATAGATGTTAATCATGCCCAGCTTGTTACAAAGATAATCGACCCGCACCCCATTCAAAGCCTTTGTAAAAATATCTCCTAGTTGTTCTCCGGTCTTCACATATCCTGTGGAGATCAGACCTTGTTGAATTTTCTCACGAACAAAATGACAATCAATCTCAATGTGCTTAGTTCGCTCGTGGAATATGGGATTCGAGGCAATATGAAGAGCAGCTTGATTATCACACCATAATTTTGCTGGAATAGAAGTCTTAAACCCGAATTCAGTCAAAAGCTGATAAATCCATATTACCTCACACACGGACTGGGCCATAGCTCTATATTCTGATTCAGCACTGGATCTAGATACAACATTTTGTTTCTTACTCTTCCAAGAGACCAGATTGCCCCCAACAAATACACAATATCCTGAAGTGGATCGTCTATCTACCTTGGAGCCTGCCCAATCGGCATCAGAAAAACACTCAATCTGGGTATGTCCATGATCCTTGTAAACTATACCTCGTCCTGGTGCTCCTTTTAAGTAACATAAAATTTGTTCTAATGCTGCCCAATGATGAATTGTTGGGGAAGACATGAACTGACTGATAACACTAACTGGAAATGCAATATCTGGACGAGTCACAGTTAAATAATTCAACTTTCCAACTAACCTGCGATATTTCTCAAGATCTTCAAATGGTTTCCCATCACGTGTAAGATGCACAGCTGGATTCATTGGAGCATTGCAAGGTTTTGATCCCAATTTCCCTGTCTCAGTTAGCAAATCAAGTACATACTTTCTTTGAGACAGAAAAATACCTTGTTTACTCCGAGTAACTTCAATCCCCAAGAAATACTTGAGTTCCCCTAAATCTTTCGTGTTAAACGGGGTGTGAATGAAAGACTTAAGGGATGAGATGCCTTTAGTATCATTTCCAGTAATAACGATGTCATCAACATACACCACTAACAAAATGATACCAACAGTTGATCGTTTATAAAACACAGAATGATCTGACTTACTTTTCAACAAACCAAACTTCTCAACAGCCTGACTAAATTTACCAAACCAAGCACGAGGGCTTTGTTTCAATCCATATAAAGATTTGCGAAGATGACAAACTCGTCCTAACTCCCCCTGAGCAACAAACCCAGGAGGATGCTCCATATATACTTCTTCCTCAAGATCTCCATGAAGAAAAACATTTTTAATATCAAGCTGATGCAAAGGCCAATGATGAGTAGCTGCCATGGAAATGAACAGTCGAACAGATGTGAGTTTAGCAACAGGAGAAAAAGTATCACAATAGTCCACTCCATAGGTTTGAGCATAACCCTTGGCAACAAGACGGGCCTTTAAGCGAGCAACTGTGCCGTCTGAATTGAATTTAACCGTGAACACCCATTTACACCCGATGGCCTATTTTCCGGAAGGTAAATCAACCAAGACCCAAGTACCATTCGCAACCAACGCATTCATCTCTTCTATCATTGCAGCAAGCCAACCAGGATGAGACATCGCTTCTCGAACAGTTTTAGGAATAGTGATAGAATCAAGAGAAGCAATAAAAGAACAAGAAGAAGAGGAGAGATGATTATAAGACACAAAAGAAGTAATAGGAAAAGTACATTGGCGTTTACCTTTACGTAGTGCAATGGGAAGATCATCTGAGATGTCCAGATCTGATGACGAAGATGCAGGTGCAGGACATGAAACAGGGCGTGGAGGAGGGGGGCGCCTGGTGTACACTATAGGTGGCCGAGGGAGTGGTGGAGGTGGTAGAGGTGGTGGAGGTGGTGGAGGTGTAGACATTGTGGGGGTGACGACCGAGGCAGGTGAAGGAACAAGAGACCCGCCAGAACATGGAGCAGGCGCATAGGATGTGACAGAATAAACCAACAAATCATCATCCTCCCCCTGACTAGTAGAAGTAGTGGAAGATGAAAAATAAGGTGTATTTTCTACAAAAGTAACATCAATAGAAACAAGATATTTGTTGAGATCAGGACAGTAACACCTATACCCTTTCTGAAGACGAGAATAACCAAGAAAGACACACTTTAGTGCCTTAGGGTCTAATTTGGTGACAGATGGACGGACATCGCGAGCAAAACAAACACTACCAAATACTCGCGGAGCAACTGGAAATAATGACTTATTAGGAAAAAGAATTTTAAATGGAATTTCACCATTAAGAACAGAGGAGGGCATGCGATTAATAAGAAAGCATGCCGTGGAAACTGCATCGGCCCAAAAAGGTTTAAGGACTTTCATTTGAAACAAGAGAGCACGTGCAGTTTCAAGAAGATGTCTGTTTTTACGTTCTGCAACACCATTCTGAGGTGCCGTATCAACACAAGAAGTTTCATGAAGCATGCCATTAGAGGTCATATAAGATTGAAATTGAGCAGACATGTACTCTTTGGCATTATCACTCCTCAAAGTACGAATAGAGACATTAAATTGAGTTTGAATCTCAGCACAAAAAGCACAGAATATAGAAAACAACTCAGATTGATTTTTCATTAAATATAACCAAGTTAAACGAGAATGATCATCCACAAAAGTAACAAAATACCTGAATCCAGGTTGAGACAAAATAGGAAAAGGACCCCAAACATTAGAATGAACTAACTCAAAAGGAACACTAGCACGTTTATTGACACGTGGACTCAAACTAACACGATGATGTTTGGCAAACTGACATGACTCACATTCTAACGAAGATAAACTACTATATTGGGGACACAGTTTCTTGAGCAAAGGAAGGGATGGATGACCTAAACGACAATGAGCCTCAAAAGCGGAAGCAACACTCGAACAAGCAATAGAGGTTGGCGGAAGTGGGTCAAGAACATACAAGCCACCAGATTCATGTCCTTTACCAATAATCTTCTTCGTCATAAGATCCTGAAACAAACAATGATCAGGAAAGAATGAGATGCAACAATTTAGATTACGAGTGAGTTGACTAACAGAAAGCAAATTAAAGGACAAATCAGGTAAATGTAAGACTGATGATAAAGACAGCATAGGTGTAGGAACATTAGTGCCAGATCCAAGAACAGAAGCTGTTGACCCATCAGCTAAGGTGACAACAGAAGTGGGACTGTGAGACTGAAAAGTGGAAAAGAGACGGGAATTACCTGTCATATGATCTGTGGCACCAGAATCAATGACCCATTTTGAGGATTTGGAAAGAAGGCAGGCATTAGAGTTACCTGAATCAGCAATCGCAGTGACAGAAGAAGATGAAGACTTAAGTGTTTCCTGATACCTTGAGAACTTGGCAAATTCATCAGCAGAAATAAGGACCGATTTGTCAGATGCATCACTAGTGCTTGCAATATTGGCAGAGTGTTGTTGTCGATGCTTAAATTGTAACTTCCTACACTCAAACTTGGTGTGGCCTGGTTTCTTACAATAATTGCACATGATGCTCCCAGAATTTGGTGTGCGGTTATCAGGTCCTTGTGAATTACCTCCTTTAAATCAACTTGGAGTAGAGTTTCTTTCCGGTGCAGAATTATTACGACTCACCAAGGCGCTATTAAGAGGAGTTGAAGAGGTAGTCTCTGTGCGAAGAACACGAGTAAACACATCTTGTAAAGAGGAGACATCAGAACCAGAGAGAAATTGTGACTTTGCAGAGTCAAATTCAGATGAGAGTCCTGCAAGAAAACTCATAATAGCCATTTGTTCTCGTTGGCGCTGTTGAACTTTTACATCAGGACTAAACGGTAATAACACATTAAGTTCTTCATATGTTTTCTTGAAAGCCATAAAATAATTCATAAGAGACTTATCTTGTTTCTCCGCGCGATAAAAAGCTTTGCAAACATCATATATGCGAGATATGTTGTCTTTGACAGAATACAAAAACTCCAAGTAACCCATTAGTTCTTTAACCAATTCACAATGATTAATCAAACTAATTACCTCATTATCGATAGAATTTCGAATTTGAAGGAACAAGCGAGCATCCTCACGGAGCCATATTTTCCTTGAATCGTTTGTTTCTTCAGGAGGATCGTCAGTCAAGTGATCATCTTTGTCAATACTCCTCAAATACAGTCGAATCGTCTTACTCCATTCTAAATAATTCGAACCAATCAACTTATGGTCCGTGATTTTAGACATCACGGGAACCACATCAGAAACAACGATTGATTTCAAATCTGATTTTATCTCTGCCATAATCTCGAAACCAAAAAAAAAATTGACAGAAAAAGGAAGAGAGCAAACTCAAAGGAATAGATACCCAAACACAAAGAAGACAAAAGTATCAAACCACAAAATGCGAAGAACCGCCGAAAACCGAAGCAAGGAGGACGAGAACGGAGCAGGAGTGGGAAGGGCGTCGACCGCCACCGGAGAAGACGCCGGACGCGACGGCGCGTGGGACGGTCGGCAGCGACGGACGACGCCGCGTGGGCCCCACGCGCGGTGAATCTGGACGCCGAACTTTTGGGTTTTGCAGTCCGGCGGCTGGGCAGTCCTCCTATGTGGGCGGTGAGTAAAAATGGTCACTCCAAATAGGGTTTTCGAAAAAACAACCCTAAACTCAAACCCTAATTTTTTTTTTTTTTTCTTTTTTTTTTTTTCAGAACCCTAATTTCGAATTTCGAATTTTGAATCACAATGCTCTGATACCATGTAGAAAATAGTGATTCGAATTGTGTATTGATTTTATAAAATAATACATATTTATATACAAAGTTAGGAGACATAAAAGGGAAACTACCAAAAAATAGGAAACTAATAAATATCTACTAAATAACTAATTCTTTTACAGCTAATATCTAACATTCTTGCAATATTTTCGTGATCTATTTCAGGAATCATAAGTGTATGCACTATCAAGGACAAGCTGTGATATTACCAGTTGATCCCGAAATCGAGAAAACTTGTAAGAGAAACCGAAAGAACAAGAGGCAAGATGGAGTTTCAGCAACTGCTGAAACTTCAGACATCATGGCTGCTAATGCTGCAAACAATGGAGGCAATGGTGGCGCAGTAGAAGATCAAGCTAATGGCCGCAGCTTGAGAGATTACATTCTCCCTACTCTGACAGGAGTGCAGTCGTGTATCAGGCCACCGGCAGTGGATGCAAACAACTTTGAGATCAAACCTGCCATACTTCAAATGGTGCAGTCTTTAGTTCAGTTTGGTGGCCTCCCTTCTGAAGATCCTAACCTGCATCTCTCTAACTTCATGGAACTTTGTGAAACTTTTAAAGTTAATGGAGTTAGTGACGATGCTATTCGACTGAGACTGTTCCCATTCTCTCTTAGAGAACGAGCCAAGAGTTGGCTAAACTCCTTGCCACCCAACTCTATCGCCACCTGGAATGATCTGGCAACGAAATTCTTGTCAAAGTTCTTTCCTCCAGCCAACTCTGCAAAGCTGAGAGGAGAAATCAATAACTTCTGCCAACAAGATAATGAATCTCTCCATGAGGCTTGGGAGAGGTTTAAAGATCTGATCAGAAAGTGCCCTCACCATGGTATAGAGAAGTGGATGCTGGTCCACAACTTCTACAATGGGTTGGTAGGAAACACAAGAACTTTGATAGATGCAGCAGCTAGAGGAGCCTTTATGAGGAAGAGTGCTAATGAGGCTTATGATCTATTGGAGGAGATGGCTCTAAACAATCAACAGTGGCCAACTGAGAGGAGTCAATCAAAGAAGGTAGCTGGTGTGTTAGAGGTTGATGCCATCACAAAGTTGACAGCACAGGTTGAGGCATTGACGAAGATAATTGCAGGGCAAGCTAAACAAGCCCAAGTTGTGTGTGAGTTACGTGGGGGAAGCCATCACTTTTCAGAATGTCAAGCTGATGTGGATTATTTGCCAATGGATGAAGCTAAAGCCATTGGAAACTATTCACCGAACAATAACAACAACTATGGGTTCAACCAGGGTAATAACCGAAGAAACAGTGGGTTCTATCAGCAACGAAATCAGAACCAGAATCAGAATAAACAGTTTAATCAGCAACAAACCTTTGGTGGAAATTCTGGTTTGCAGACAGATTTATTGCTACAATTCATGACTGAAACTAGATCTTCCATTAAAGACCTGCAGACTCAGATGGGCCAACTAGCAACTCAGGTAGCAACCCGTCCTCAAGGAAATTTGCCTAGTACAACTGAAATTAATCCTAAGGAAAACTGCAATTCAATTACCCTGAGGAGCGGTAAGAAGTATGATGGGCCTGAATTGACACAACCAATTGATGTAAATAAGGAGATTAAAGTTCAACCAGTGCCAACCCCAACACCAACAGTAGAGAAGGCTACTGATAGCTCAACACAACCACAACAGTCCCCACCAATCAGTATTGATCATCATGAAAAGATACCTTATCCTCAGAGACTCCGTAAGACCAATCTAGACAAGCAGTTCACAAAATTTCTAGAGGTCTTCAAAAGACTACACATCAACATTCCTTTTGCTGAAGCCTTGGAACAAATGCCCCGTTATGTGAAGTTCATGAAGGAGATATTGTCGAAGAAGAGAAAATTGGAGGACTATGAAACAGTGGCATTAACTGAGGAGTGTAGCGCCATTTTGCAAAAGAAACTACCGCCCAAGCTTAAAGATCCGAGTAGTTTCAATATTCCATGCTCTATAGGGGGTTCGATGGAAACTAAAGCTCTATGTGATCTAGGAGCAAGCATTAATCTAATGCCTTTGTCTGTCTTCAAGAGGCTAGGATTGGGAAAAGCAAAGCCTACAACAGTGACTTTACAACTGGCAGATCGTTCTTTGACTCATCCTCGTGGGATAATTGAAGATGTACTGGTGAAGGTTGGTAAGTTTATCTTCCCTGCTGATTTCCTAATTCTTGATATGGAGGAAGATTCAACTATTCCCATTATCTTGGGAAGACCATTCTTAGCCACGGGTCGAGCAGTAATAGATGTTCAAAAGGGAGAGTTAAAGTTGAGAGTGCAAGATGAAGAGGTCCATTTTAATGTTTTTGCCCCAACTGACATTCCTACCTGTTGTAAGATTGAGATGGTGAAGGGTTCTTTTGTTAAAGCTGATAAGAAGAAAGCAAAGCCTAAAGAGCGACTTCGAACGATTCAGCGTCGTTGGAAAAGATTGATGTGTGGTAGTTCTGAAGGTGAGCTTACTCTTGTGCAAAAATCTGAAATCAACACTATTGGTGGTCAATTTTCTTCATTTAGTACGAGAGCTCTTTTGGATGAAAAGGGTCCACCCAACCCTTTCTAAAAAGGGTCTCAGGTAAGTTTCTTCTCTCTGCATATTACTGTATACATTGGGGACAATGTAATATTTAGTTTGGGGGGAGAGACTTAAAAATTTTAAATTCTGCACTTTAATTTCTGCATTTTAATTTTCTGTTTTAGTTTTTTGTTTTAGTCAAGGAATGGCAATAAGCTTGATGATAGTTGTACACTGCTGATTAGTGTGATGTGATCTGAAACTGTAAAATAACTGTGTGCTTGATTTTGTTAACTCTTTGGATTAGTTTGGATGCTTAGAAACCTGTGTTTTTCTGCAAATACTCAAGTTGTGAAAATTGTTATAACTGTTTTACTATGGTTTGTGGTAAGATTGACAGGATAGCTTAGAACTTGTATGATTATTCTTTTGAGGTGAAATCCTTGATAGTGTTCAATTGGAATATGACTTAGGCATTTGTTGGATAGTTTGAGCCTTTCAAGCCTACCATAATGTGTATCCCTAGTTACCCTTTTGAGTCTTAACCTGTTGTGTTTTCACTCACTGATTTGAAATTTTGCAACCACACTATTAATTTTTATTCTCACCATGATTATCCATGATATCATAAGCTATATGATTAGTTTGGGGGAAAAGAAACATTTAGTGTGACGAAATAGTGAGAGGGAGAAAAATTTGTGTAAGATTGAGAAGAAAGAAGAGAAAAAATTGTGGAATTCAATGTCACTGAAAAAAAAAAGAAAAAAACAAAGCATTGAGAAAAAAAAGAAGTAAAGAATATGATTTCAGTGATGTTGGAAAATAAAGAAATATATCTTCTCTCAATCTTGGTAAACTTGGGAACAGTATGGGGTTTTAGAAAAAGAAAAGTAAAAAGCTTGGGGTTCTGTTTGTGTGCTTATGATATCTTGAGCCAAAATTGTCTCTTGCCTATCCCTGAATATCTGAGCCATATTACCTAAGCCTTGAAAAGATCTAATGATTCCAAAGAATACTGTCAACATTAGTGGAGAAAGGTAAACATGCAAGCTTATGAGTTATCGGGATGTGGAACTAATGGAAAGAGTAAAACGTTATTACAATGTTTCATATTTGAGTAGATTGTTGCAGTTGTACATAGTGTTGTTAATTGAGCATCCGAGTTAATTGTTAGAGTTAGTAGGATCAAAATTCTAGTTTATGCAAGGAAGAAAACAGAGCATGAGTCAGCAGCGTAGTGATTATCTGATAGCGTAGTTAGTTTTTTTATCTTACTCGGGGGCGAGTAAGAATCTAGTTTGGGGGATTTTGTTAGGTTATAATTAACCTATATTTTGGGTCTTTAAAGTTAGCATTATCTCGTCTATTGGTGTCTTTTGGAGCAGTTTTACGCTTTATTTTCATTATTTTAGGTTCCCGGGGTGTTAAAGTTCGAATTCAGTCAAATGGCGAAAAACTGGGACAAACTTGGAAAAAATTGAAAATTCGGTTCCAGAAGCATCAGTAGTCGCGACCTCCAGAGAGCCAGGTCGCGACCCTTTTTCCTGGTCGCGACCCTAGTCGCGACTTCGTGAGTTTGGCAGAAACTCGGTTTTTTGAGTTTTGCCTGTAGTCGCGACCAGCTTAAATGCTAGTCGCGACTAGGTACGGAAATCGCAGATTTGACCTAATTTTGATTTTTCACTCAATTGGAGGCACACCACTCATCCCTATATAAGGAATACGACATTGAAGGTCAGAACTAAGCAAAAACAGACCTAATAGTGGAGGCAAGTGGAGAGGAAGCTATCTTGAAGACCCGGAGCGATACCACCTTCTAGTTTCTTTCTTTTACCCTTTTTATTCTTCTTTATGTTTGTTTTTATTTCTGAATTAATCATGGATGTTTTTAGAGTTATTATGAACTAAATTTCCCAATAAGGGAGGATGATGATTGTTGTTTAAGTTTATGCCTAGTTAATAAATAATTGCCATTCCTTCATCTTATGTGTGAATACTATCTTTATTTGTGTTTAATTTCATGTGCAAGCTTGATCACCTTTTACATGTTTTATGATCCTAATTCGAAATCTGAAAAGTGAGAATTGGGAATGCTAAAATTTGGATAGTCTAGGTTTTGATGTAAAACGAAAGTATTTACATAGCCTCAGTGACTAATAGATTATTGCTTAATGCTGATTTTGTGTTGATCTAGTTAAGAAGTTAATTAGAGAACGTATTATTTAGAACCTAAAAGATCTAAAAAGAGTTAGGTTAATTTATAATCTGTCTTTCACATTGAGATAAGGATAGCAATTAGGTATTAACATAGGTAGCTTATCAACAGGATTCACCTCCCTAATCTCTCATCTTGATTAATCTTCGTTTATTTTCTCTTTAATTTCTGAGTTATTTACTTTTAAAATTGCAAACTTACTATTTTACCAAATAGAATCATAAGTATAGTTTAGTTGTACTTAATCCAATTCCCTGTGGTTCGACCTCACTTGCGTGAGATACTACTTGATACGTACACTTGCGTAATAAACAGAATTTTCGTAACAAATATCTTCAACTTTCCTTTCGCCCTTATTTGCATTACTGGAGAAGGATCTCCATGCAAGTGACAATGTCCGTTCATAAGCACGCAATTTAGCGTCCAGCTTGTCTATGTCGGACGAGTTCCAATTGTTTAAAATAAATTGGTGAAACTCAGGTGATAACCTGTTGAGAATAAAATGAACTCTTTGCTCTCCAGATAAAACAATTCCCAACATAGCTACTTTTTGAATTTCATGTTCATCATGAGCAAGCGTGAAGTGATACTCTGATCAGGTGTCATCTTCACACTTTGAAGTTCATTCCTAAAGGTGTATTCTAGATGAGGATCGGGGGGTGGGGTTTACATATTGACACTACAAATATCAATAAACAAAAATAAATTATTGGTTCAATAAATTCATACACAAGTTCAGAAAATAACAAGTAAAGCAAATATGTTTTCAAAAATACCAAAAACTAAACATATTTATTATTTTCCAAGGTTTCCAACATAATAAAAAATAGTGTCCCGGTGGGCGAGAGTCAAAGATAACATTAGTTGAATAGAGTAGTCAACTCATCTAAAATGGACACCATTTTAGCAACCTTTTATTTGATCAAAATGAGAATCCAACGTTGTCCTGGTAGGCGAGAGTCAAGGTTATTCTCATTTTATGAGTTTCTACCATTATTTCATATTCTGTAAATTTATCTCTAAGTAGTCACCGTAGGAGAGAGTCTAATGGAGACGAAAACATACAAAATACTTATCATATGAGATGTTACGGTGTTAAATGCTTTCAATGAATAACCATCCATAAGGGGGACGAAGTCTAGCGTCTCGAGGTTATATTAAAAATATTTAACCATTGTAAGACCACAAATGGAGATCGAATATCTCTTCGAAAAAAGCTCATTATTTAAAATAATGTATTTTTTAATTAATCATTTATTGTAATCTATATATTTTATTAATGACAATTACTTAATTTAAGTTGATCTAAAAAAAATATTTTTCAACTTTAATTTAATTTTCAAATAATAATTTCGAAAATCTATACATATATATAATGTGTAATTTCAAAATTTATATAAAATATATTAAAATAAATTTCTAAAAAATATCTAATTTAAGTTGTTCTAAAATAACAAAATTTTTTAACTTAAATAATTTTTTAAAATTTAATTAAATATCAAATTAAGTATCTTAAACTAATTACCTTACTTTGAAAAATATCCCTATTGAAGTTGATCCAAAATTAGAAAAACTTTCAACTTAAAAATATTTTAAAGAATATTTGAATAACTAATTTCAAGAAGATTCTTCTTAGTTATTACTTTGAAAATATTCTAATTTAAGTTGATCTAAAATTAATTTGAAAAAACTAATTTTCAACTTAAATATATTTTCATTGAAAATTCAAATAATTAAGTATCCAGAAGAATCTAATTAGTTATAACTTCTTTTATTTAATTAAATACAGAATAATATATTTAGTTTATCTTGAATTTGAATTTCATTAAACTAAGTGTGTTTTTGTTAAATTAATTTTAAAATAATCGGATGAAAAATTAATTTCATATATTTCGAAATTAATTATGTTGCTAATTAATTTTATTAGGTTAAACTAGTTTAATTAACCTATTACAGTTATTCAAATCAGGCAAATGGTGGCCTTCACAAATAGGGTTGTTCATGTGAGGGAGGGCTGGATTCAGTATGTCGTACCCACTACTAATGGCCCCCTAACTCTCACACAAGGCCCAAAAAGAAAGGAATTTAACCTTAATTTAAACAACAATTATTAATTAAATAGGCCCAACACTAATTGGGCCTAAATAAAATCTATCAAGTGTGATAATTTTATTTAGCAACCTAGTCCATTTTAATTACAAAAATTAAATAGGCTCCATATATGCATCTAAGCCCAAAGAAAACATATAGGCTCACACAGGCACACTAATTTGGATGGATCCTATCATGTTACTATGTTTATACACAAATGAAAGAAGATTGCAAAATTGACCTGTTACAAATTATTTATTTGACCTATTGACAATTAAACTATTGGTTAAAATCAGATCATTGGATCTATCAACAAGTTAACCATGGCAATAGTTGGATATAGGATTTATTTAATTTAAATTAATTAATTTTCACAAATTTTAAATAATAAAATATTATTTTCAAAAATATTCAAATTAAATTAAAAAATTAATTTCAAAATTAAACCTATATATTTAAAAAAAATAGGTTTTCTACAAACCTAAATATCTATTCCAAAGATGCTACCAACTTTTCAAATTTAATGTTATTTTAAAAATAAAATTAAATATCCAATAAAATAAAATGATAAATAAATATCATTTATCTAAATTTATAATTTAATTTAAATAAAATAATAAATTTTTGAAAGTTAGGGAAAAATCTTGTTACAATTTAAAATTTATTGCTTAAAATAATCTTATTTTAAGTTTCAAATAAGGTCATTTTATAAAATTAATTAAATAATTTAAAATATAATACATGTGACCTAAAATTTAAAAATAAGATAAAACAATCAAATTTTTAAAAAAATAAGATAACCAACTAAGAAAAAAATATATTTTTACCTATTAATTAATTTAAATCTGATAATTAGATTTGAAAAATAAAAATCAAAATACAAAACTACACAAAAAATTCGAAATTAATTCCATGAAAAAGCATGAAAAAATAAAAAAAAATTGAAAAAAAAAAATTGCATTTGGCTTGGATGGTATGCATTGCATAGCATTCGGGCGCATGCAACATGAGGACTGGGGCTGATTTCACGCACACGGATGCTTCCAGCAGTATTTTCGCATGCGCATAGCCCCCATTCAGACAAATCTCACCCATCAGACCAAGAAAACTCGAACATGAGCCATGTTTGAAGCGCGTGCTCCCGAGAAACATGGGCATCCGCGCGCGCATGGAGTTGACACACCTCTTGATTTTTTCTTGATTTTGAAAAATTCATAACTAATTCTAATAAAATCGAAATTCAGTTCTGTAAAAAATTAAATTGCTTAATTTTTTTCATAATATCCAATAAAAATAATTCTAGAACGAAAATCCAATTATTTTACGTAAAAATTTCGCGAGCATCAATCAATCATCAATAAATACATAGATCAACATGAATCACATCCAAATCACACATACATCGTTTTAAATCCATTTTACCTGAAAGTAAATCAATTACCATGGCTCTAAGGCCAGTTGTTGGAATATATTTCACAAGGATCTAGATTTACTAACAGTTATGTTTTTAACATCCTAATATGAATTTCTAAAACGATTAAAAAACACATAAAAGGTATGAGAAACCTTACAGTGCTTGCACCGGAATTAAATGATTCATTCCGCTCAGATCTCTAACCCTTGTATCCTTTCTGTAGCAGAGCATCACCAAGATCTGAGCTCGATTCTCCTTCTTGTTGTTTGGATTCTTCACAGTCTTACATACTATGATTGAGCACTAACTTGTTATTTGTTAGCATGTACTCAATCACTAATGGCTTAATTTTGTTTTGTGAAGAAGGCTAAAGATTTACAAAATAGAGAAGAAAGGAAGAAGAAGAAGTCTCGGAAACCTAGAGAGAAAGAAAGCTAGATTTTCTTGCCTTTGAAGCATTAGTTGGACAATGAGACTTTCTTTTCCTTTTATACTACTTCTCTTAGGGTTAGGGTTGAATTATTTGGAATAAAATATGATAAAAAATGGACCAAAAATACACATAGTGGCTGGTCATGATGTGTGCCCAACACTAGTTAGATTTTTGTCATTTTTCTCAACCATTTGTCTATTTTTTACAAATACCACTTTTTGCAATTTCAACCCTATAAATGCCAAAACTATCTATTTAATAATTAAAATAATTATCAAATAAAATTGTCATTTATAATATTTATCAATAGACTCTACAAAGTCTCTTAATTAATAAATTAATCCTAAAATCCTATTTCTTCACAATCAAGCCATAACATAGTAAAAATTCACAAAATAGACATAGTCGAATTTTAGAATTAAAATTGATTAACTAAAATCAATTAACTGAGTCTTACAAGCAGTTTGTCTCAACTAGTATGAGGACCATGGGCCTATATAACTGAGCTCCCAATAAACAGATCTAGAATTTACCAAGTAAATTCTATAACTTATTAATTCCTCGTTGAACCACTATAGAACTTGGAATTGCACTCTCAGTTACATAGAACGCTCTATGTGTTCCACAATATAGATACTTTATTAATTATCCATTGTTATAATCTCAATAATCAATAATTCTCTATAGATGATTTATATGTTGGAAATTATTTTTTCCATACTATCCAATAAAAATAATTCCAGAAACAGATATTCAATTATTTTTCACGAAAATTCACAAACATCAATCAATCATCAAATAACACTCAATACAACATGATACCATCCAAAACATCAAAAAATCGTTTTAAGTCCAAATTTCTTGCAAGCAAATCAATTACCATGGCTCTAAGGACAGTTGTTGGAAATTATTTTACCAGGATCTTAGATCTACTCACAAGTATGTTGATTAACACCCTAAATATGAACTTCTAAAACGATTATGAAATAAACACATATAAAGTATTAGAAACCTTACATTGGGTGCAGCGGAATAATATGACTCCTTCCGTTCAGATCTCTAACCCTTGTATCCTTTCTGTCGCAGAGTATTATCAAGATCTGAACCTGGATCTCTTTCTCTCCTTCTTTAGTGCTAAAACTCCTTCTTGTTGAATGTCTTTCTTCACGATCTTCCTCACTATGATTGAGGTATCATTTGCTGTGTGTGGGCACTACTCTAACACTAAGTAACTTCGAAATTGAAGAGGGAAGAAAGAGAAGAAGGTGGCGGCTAGGTATAGAGAGAGAAGGCTCAGGTTTTTCTCTGAAGGAAATCAGAAGTAAAAGTGTAATTTTCCTGAAGCCTTCACTATCTATTAATAGCATTCCACTAGGGTTAGGTTTGAATTATTTGGCATTAGAATAATGAAAATATCAGATGATAAATCCTATAAAAGTGGCCGGCCCTATACAATATGGATTTGGGCCTCACTTTTTGCAATTTTGCAGTTTTATCAATTCTGCATCTAATTTTCTCAAAAACGCCAATTTTCAAATTCAACCATTTAAATGTCAATTCTAACTATTAAATAACTATAAATAATTATTAAATAATATTGTCATTTATCATATTTATTAATTGAACCATACAAAGTATCATAATTAACAAATATGCTCCTAAAACTCTTTCTTTACAATTTCGCCCTTACTTAGTGAAAAATTCACAAATAGACATAGTCTAAATTGAGAATTATAATTGATTAATCAAAACCAATTATATGAGTCTACACTGTAAGGGATTAGATTACCGTTACACCCTACAATGTATTTTATCCTTAAAACACTTAACCTCGTATAAATGATATTTCAGCTTATGTGAAATGAGTATTCCACCATTTACTTTCGTTTGGTCAACCTCGAAGGAGATCATCCTTTACTTACTATTCGCCAGATAGAAGCTATAGATTCCATGTTTTTGTTAGCGCTCCCACTCAATTGCACTACCGTGTTCGCAAAATGTACGTATCACCCTGACCTAAAAGTAGGCTTAACTAACAAATCAAAGAACACGAATAGCCTCTTGAGATTGAGCCTAATCATAACAGGATTAAAATCATTTGATCTAGGATCAACTAGGCGATATTGACTTGAATAGATATTACGGTAAGTTTAATAAATCTAAGTCAAAGTTCAATATCGGTCCCTTCCGATGCATACTCCATGCATCCAACCTGAGCCTTACTTTAACCAATGCTCTGGAAAGAACATAGCATTTCTCCAAATGCAAGTAAACTCTGTTGTAGATTATCATATCAGTAAAACCGTGTGTCTGATAAATCTAGGAAACTTTATTCACATAGTCATGTTTACTTTCCAAGATGTTGACAACACAATAAACAGGATCAAGTATGTGAAAAGAATTTCAGATGAATTCATACATTATGTACATATAATCATGAAATAAATCATGTGAACCATGCAACATTAAATGTTATTTCTGATCTATATTAATAAGTAAATCTAATTTTATTGAAATGAGTTTTAGTTTGGGCATAAAACCCAACAAACTCCCACTTGCACTAATATAAAACAAAAAGTACATTTCAAATCATCTCAACACCTTGATATACAAATCAAGTGTAGTAGTAGTAAACTCCTCGTAATAGGATCTGAAAGGTTGAATTAAACACAACCTTTTCTCCACCATTACTCTTCCTTAATCACAAAATCATTGATAATGTGAAATTCCTCTCTATATGTCTACTCTGTTGGGATACTGGATTCTATACCTTTGGCAACTACTTTTGGTTAATCACGAAATAACACTTGTAGTTAAGGCAATTTGGAATGGTGCCAAAAATGTATAGAACTTTCCTTAGACTGAATAAGTACCTTTCCTGCAACTTTAACATTCAGTCCCTTTCTGGTAGACCTAGAGACTTCAGATAGGTTTTACACTTCTCCAAAATCACTATTCCACCCCCAGAGTAATCACCATATTATCAGAAAGATTTCCAGCACAAAGGCAAATCTCGAAATCTGATGTCGTGTAGTCTAAGAGTTTTAAATACACCCTTATAGACTAACATATAGTTCCTCTTCTTTATCTTACGATTTACTTGATTGTCTTCCATTGTTCTTCTCCTGGATTAATCTGATACCTACTCATTACTCCCACTCAACAGCAGGTGTCTGGTCTAAGGCATACAAAAGCATATCTAAGACCTCTCACAGTTGATATAAGAAATTCTTTCATGGCTTTATCTTTTCTGGAATAGTTGAGACTTTTCCTTAGATAAATAAAATCTATGTCTAGAAGTCGAGAAGCTTCTATAGATTGCCATTAGAAAGAAAATGCTTCAGCATCTTACTAAAGTAAGTTGCTTGCAATGCAACTCGAAATTTCTGGGGAGGTGAGTTTGGATATAATTCAAAAATCAATTTAATGATCTTTGAACTGCATATCTACTAACTATTTCTCCACCCCTATCAGTTCGCAAGATCTTTAACCACTTACCTTAATGGTTAATCACCATTGCTAGAAATCAGAAATTTTTCAAACATTTCATATTTCTTTGCATAAGGTATAATCTAGAGTTATCGTTTTAAGAATACAACGAAAAAGTCATATCCACCTCAGAATGTACATCCATCTACAAATGAGATGAATTATTTTCAGTGGATATAGGCATATTAACTCTTTGCAGAGATTGATCTTGTCAAAACCACTATGAACAAGATACAAATGCCATAGATTAATAAAAATGTGGTTGTATCTTTTTGATGACTTAGGTATAGTTACATCAAAGAGTTCTTAGAATAGTGCAAGTGGATCCTTGTCACAGAATACTAAACTCATATTCCATACAGTTTGAATCCATTGATAGAAGATATATATTAAACACTTGTGAAAGTGTAATTGTATTGTATCCTGGAATTAGAATTATAAGAAAATTTCTTTTTGGAATCTAAAATTAAAGTCAAAGACTTAAATTTATACCAAATATAATGAGTAATATCTTGGACCACCACTACTAATTTAAACTCTAAGTCAGATTTGCCTATACAAGTAGGAGAAATCTAAAATTGAGGATTTATATCATTTTGGGATAGAATTTCGGGAAAATAATCAAAAATGTCATTCAATTTCTTAAGAGAAAAAATAGAATGACATTAAATGATATATAGACCATTCAAACAATGATATGTCATTGAGCTAATTTGAAATGAATAAGCTTAGAGGAATTAGGATAATTTCGTTTATAAATAAGAATGCAACGATGCTTCGATTAGCGAAAGTCAAAGTAATCTTATTTATACAATCTTCTTGTTTCATATCGTAAAAATACTAGTCTAAGGTGTCATCAATTGATGAACAGCTAGATGTTGCATATACAATATTTATCTTTTGAGATCTAACACTATTATGTATGTCTAATGGTGAAAATCCATTAGGGATTTATCTCATTAGATAAACAAACCAAGTTAGACCAACAATGAAGATTCGAAATTAAACTACAATTTAATAACAGAAAATGACATGGTTCAATATAAATTCATACACAATTCAAAAATTATTAAACATATAGCAAGTAGGAATGACAAGTGAAAATACTAAAACATACAATCCTAAATAATTTCCAAGGTCTTCAACAAACTGATACAGTGTCCTGGTAAGCGAGAGTCAAAGTATCATTCATTGAATAGAGTTGTCAGCTCATCTAAAATGCAAACCATTCTAGCAACCTTTAATTCGATCAAAATAAGAATCCAACGTTGTCCCGGTAGATGAGTGTAACACCCTAACTACCTTAGGCGTATTACGTGATTTTTAAACGTACTGTGCAGCTCGTTGCTAATCAACGAGGTTTATGGAAAAACGTGATTAATTAAAATTTTGCTTTTTTTTTATTAAACTTGTAAAACATATTATAAAAGACTCGGGATCCCGATTATAAAAATAGTTACAAAAGTTTCACTGTTTAACTATTACATCAAAATAAAAGTCGTCTAACGACAGTTACAAAAATTCAGCCTTGCTGTCCCGAGGATCGTACGCTCCAGGCCTAACCGCCCCGACATGTACAATCTCATAAGCTCGCTCACGGTCCATCATCTATAGCCTTGCCTTTACCTACACATGAACATAAACTGTGAGTCGACAGACTCAGTAAGAAAAGCATAATAATATCATACATAAAACTGACTGCCGTGTCCAACACGATACTGAGTCCCGCTACTGCCATGTCCAACATGGTACTGAGCCACTACTGCAATGTCCAACATGGTACTGAGTTTTGAACGTTCATAGGGACGGTACTATTGACACGTAACAACCTGATCGGTCGAACCGGTCATACTCCGGCTGCTGGTCATACTCCAGCCTGTACCGACGTGTTACTATATCCTCCCCACGATCGGTCGAACCGGTCATACTCCATTTATTGGTCATACTCCAGCCTGTACCGACGGGATACGTCAATAGCACGGAACCACCAACCAGTGTCAGCCTGATCGGTCAAACCGGTCATACTCCGGCTGCTGGTCATACTCCAGCCTGTACCGACGTGACAGGGTTGGATGGTTCGAAGCCAACATACAAATCTAATGTAATCTAACAGGCTTCCTACATGCACGCTAAACATGTAATCTACATATGCATACTGTTATACTAATCTTACCTGGATTCCGATTTCAGGTGTGCCGGTCAACCTGACTGGAACTGAAGCTGAGTGGCGGATTACTGGCTCCTAAACCATAAAAATCACAACGCTATAAGTGACACGCTAAATCACTTCCCGGGGACTAAAACTTGAAACTAAAAGTTTCCCTATCGATAAAAAGCATGGCAATACCCCTAAAAACATAAAAACGAGGAAAACTAGGGTTCTGAAAAATCCCCCAACCGGTAGACCGGTTGCCCAACCGGAATTCCGGTTCTGGGAAATTCAGGACCCCCATCCGGAATTCCGGATGCACAACCGGAATTCCGGTTCCTCGCAGGCAGCAACTTCAAAAATTCATAACTCGACCAATTCAACCCCAATTGGTACCAAACTTTCCAGACCTGTTCTAAACACCCCAAAGAACAAATCTAAGGCCTCAAAACTACCCAGAAAACACAGAGGCAAAATTCACCATTGGAGCTCAAGCTTTGAGTTCCAAACTCAAGCTTGAGCAAATCCACCTAAACATGCATTCCACTAGCTTAATTCTACTTAAACTAGCATAAAATCATCTCTGAAAACAATTAGAAACTACAGCAACAATACAGAAACAGAATCACTATAATTTCCTCCAAAAATCATATTTTTGCAAAGAAAACTCAAAGCTTTAACAATCTAACCTACATGCTTTCATCATAGCTCAATTAATATCAAATAACATGCTTCAAACCACACATATCAACAACAAAATCACAGCAGCAACATATACCAAAATCATGCATGCATTTACTCAATATTCATCATTTTTTTCATAATTTCAAGGAGAAATCAAGAGAGCTAACCTAGCTTGGAAAAATGCTTAGATTAGGATGAGAATTCACTTGAAAAATTGAACAAAACCCAGCCCTTTGAATCCCATTCACCAGCCGAAAATAGAGAGAGAATGAGAGAAAATTCTCTTTTCCAAAGTTTTTCTAAATTTTTACTAAGTGTTGAAAAATGAAAGAAATTAAAAGAATAAAGCCATTTAACTAATTTATTTCAGCCACTAACACACATAAAATAACTATTTAAAAATAAACATTTAATCCATTTAATTCACATAAGACAAAATACTAATGGGGCAAAAAGACCATTTTGCCCCTCCACCAAAAACCACATAAATCATACTAAAGGGGGTATTTTTGGGACATTCTAAATTCCCGGCCATTCCCGACATTCCCAATGTCTAAACCCATCCCCAAATTACCAACATACTAAGTTGTGATTTCTACTGAGCCAAACGCCGAGTTCCAAAATACCGGACACCGGAAATGCGAAATATAAAAACTACTGATGACATAATCATGCATTTCTGAATTCCATAAATAACAGTAATAAATTATTTAAATAGCTATAAATAATTTCATAATTTAAACATAAACAACTGCTAATTTCCAAATTAACTAAGCGGGCTTTACAACTATCCCCCCCTTAAAAGGATTTCGTCCCCGAAATCTAACCTGAATAACTCTGGATATTGAGCTCTCATATCTGACTCTAGCTCCCAGGTGGCTTCCTCCACCTTGCTGTTTCTCCAGAGAACCTTGACCAATGCTATGGTCTTATTCCGAAGGACTTTATCCTTTCTATCCAGGATCTGCACTGGCTGTTCCTCATATGACATGTCTGGCTGAAGCTGAAGACTCTCATAACTGAGTATATGAGAGGGGTCTGAAACGTATTTTCTCAACATTGAGACATGGAATACGTTGTGCACTGTTGATAAGGCTGGAGGCAATGCTAACCGATATGCCACTCGACCTATCTTCTCGAGAATCTCGAAAGGTCCTGTAAACCTAGGGCATAACTTGCCTTTTTTCCCGAAACGTTTAATCCCCTTCATCGGAGATACTCGCAAAAACACATGGTCCCCTACTCGGAACTCAACATCTCTACGTTTCGGATCTGCGTAACTCTTCTGTCTGCTCTGTGAGGCAAGCATTCTAGCTTTTATCTTTTCTATTGCCTCATTGGTCCGCTGAACTGACTCTGGACCTAGGTATTTCCTCTCCCCTGTCTCATCCCAGTGGATAGGGGATCTACATTTCCTACCGTACAACAGTTCATAGGGTGCCATCCCTATCGTACTCTGATAACTGTTGTTGTATGAAAATTCTATTAACGGTAGGTATTTACTCCATGAACCCTCAAAGTCCATAACACAGGCTCTCAACATATCCTCCAATATCTGAATTGTCCTTTCGGACTGACCATCTGTCTGAGGATGGAATGATGTACTGAATTTTAGCTTCGTACCCATTGCCCGTTGCAAACTTTGCCAAAATTTAGAGGTGAACTTCGGATCCCTGTCCGAAACTATAGACTTCGGTACCCCGTGAAGTCTCACTATCTCCCTGACATATAACTCTGCCAACTGATCCACTGTAAATGTTGTTCTAACCGGCAGAAAATGAGCAGATTTCGTAAATCGGTCCACCACTACCCAGATGGAATCATACATACCCGTGGTCCTAGGTAACCCGACCACAAAATCCATCGTAATATCCTCCCATTTCCATTCTGGTAGGGTTAGAGGCTGCAACAACCCTGCTGGTCTCTGATGTTCAGCCTTGATCTGCTGCCAAGTGAGGCATCTCGATACGAATTCTACCAAATTCTTCTTCATACCGTTCCACCAAAAGTACGGTTTCAAATCTTGGTACATCTTGGTGGTGCCGGGATGCAGAGAATACGGGGTAGAATGAGCCTCCTCAAAGATCTCATTTCTCAGTTCCACACTGTTCGGAACACAAACCCTGGCTTTATACAAAAGCATTCCACTATCTGACACTGAAAAGTCTTTGGCTTGACCAGCCAATACCTCATCTCGGATCTTCACTAACTCCGGATCTGTCATCTGAGCAACCTTTATTCTTTCCAACAGATCAGATTGCAGCGTTAAGTTGTGAAGCTGACCTACCACAAACTCAATGCTGGATCTAACCATATCCTCTGCTAGCTGAGGTGAGATCTGAACCATGCTAGCTACTTGCCCGGGACCCTTTCTGCTCAGGGCATCGGCCACTACATTGGCTTTTCCGGGATGATAGAGGATCTCGCAATCGTAATCCTTCACTAATTCCAACCAACGCCTTTGTCTCATATTTAAATCTTTCTGAGTAAAGAAATACTTGAGACTATTATGGTCGGTATAGATCTCGCACTTCTCCCCATAAAGGTAATGCCGCCAAATCTTCAGTGCAAAAACCACTGCGGCCAATTCTAAATCATGAGTCGGGTATCGCTGTTCATAATCCTTTAACTGATGGGAGGCATAAGCGATAACCCGATCGGCTTGCATCAATACGCACCCCAAACCCTGTTTGGATGCGTCAAGATGAACTACGAACTTCTCCTTGTCCGAAGGCAAAGCTAGTACCGGAGCAGTAATCAACCTCTGTTTCAGCTCCTGAAAACTAGCTTCGCATTTATCTGACCAGATGAATCACTGATTCTTCTTTGTAAGCTCGGTTAGGGGCATTGAAATTTTGGAGAACCCTTCCACGAACCTACGGTAGTACCCAGCTAATCCCAAGAAGCTTCTGATCTCTGTCACTGTCTTCGGTCTCGGCCAATCCCTGACGGATTCAATCTTCCCGGGATCCACCTTGATCCCATCTATACTCACAATGTGCCCTAGGAAGGACACCTGAGACAACCAGAATTCACATTTCTTGAACTTGGCGTAGAGCTTATGTTCTCGAAGTCGTTGCAGTACCATCTGAAGATGTAACTCATGCTCCTCTTCTGACTGAGAGTACACGAGGATGTCGTCGATAAACACAATCACACAGATATCGAGGAAATCCTTGAATACTCTATTCATCAGGTCCATGAATGCTGCAGGAGCATTGGTTAGCCCGAATGACATAACCAGAAACTCGTAGTGTCCATACCTAGTGCGGAAAGCCGTCTTCGGAATGTCCTCCTCTCGGATTCTCAACTGATGATAACCCGAACGGAGATCAATCTTAGAAAAGACCGTCTTCCCCTGAAGCTGATCGAACAAGTCATCGATCCTAGGTAATGGATATTTATTCTTCACCGTCAACTTGTTCAACTCTCTGTAGTCGATGCACATCCTCATAGATCCATCCTTCTTCTTGACGAACAAAACCGGGGCTCCCCAGGGTGACACACTGGGCTGAATGAACCCTATGTCAAGCAACCTTGGAGCTGAATCTTTAATTCCTTAAGTTCAGCTGGAGCCATCCTATACGGGGCTTTGGAAACCGGTTCCACCCCTGGTGCCAAGTCAATCACGAAATCAATCTCCCGCTGAGGTGGTAACCCTGGAAGTTCTTCGGGAAAAACGTCCAAAAATTCCCGAACCACTCTGATGTCCTCTGGCCGAACGGTGTCTGGCCGAGTGGTGTCCACCACCACGGCCAGAAACCCTAAGCACCCGCCGTGCAATAATTCTCTCACTGACATAGCCGAGATCACCGGGATCCGAGATCCCTGAACCAAACCCACAAATACAAACGGTTCTTCACTTTCCGGTTGGAAGACCACCATCTTCCTCTTACAGTCAATGCTCGCCGAATATTTAGATAGGAAATCCATTCCTAAAATAATATCGAATTCGACTAAGCTCATCTCTATCAGATCAGCGCTTAACTCTCTACCATCTATCCTGATCGGCATAGACCTAATCCACCTATTGGAGATAACCAATTCTCCGCCAGGTAACAGGGTTCCAAACCCTGATTCATATCTATCAAAGGGTCTACCCAACTTACTAAAGACTCTGGCCGCCACATACGAATGTGTAGCCCCAGAATCAAACAGCACTGAATAAAACGAGTTGTTAATAAAAAGCTGACCTGTAACAACTGATGGGCTGGCATCTGCATCAGCCTGCGTGATAGCGAACACCCTGGCTGGAGTGGGTATCGCTGGAGCTCTCGGTGCCTCTGGCCGGAGCTGGGGACATTCCCTCTTGAAGTGTCCGGGCATGCCACAATGAAAGCATCCCTGACCTTTGCACTCACCCCGATGGTGCCTCTTGCAGCTAGGGCACTCGGGATAGGAGAATCGGGTCTCATTACCACCAGGACGACTCCCTGCTGTTCAGTTCCCCGGAACCTCTTGTTCTGACTCGAGCCGCCGGAAGCAGTGGGTGCCCTCTTCCTCTGATCAATGGCCGAACCACTACTCCCCCTGCTATAGCCTGATGCAGGAGGGGTAAGAGCTCCGCCACTAATCGGAGTACTAGCTGATTCTGACATGCACCCCACTGCGCCCTCAGCTCGCAGTGCCTTCTCCACCATCTGAGCATAGGTGGTGCTGTCGTCTGTGGTGATCATCAGGTCATGCCTGATCTTGGGATTCAACCCGTCCAGATATTTCTCCTTCTTGCTGAAGTCGGTCGGCACGATTCCCGAGGCTAACCTCGCCAACCGGTCAAACTGAGTAGTACACTCAGTGACGCTCATGTTCTCCCGCTGGGTCAGGTGAACGAACTCTTTCCTCTTGGCGCTTCTGACCGCCTCATTGTAATACTTTGCGTTGAAGAGTTCTTGGAACCTTTCCCAAGTCATGGTGGTGACGTCATGGATCTGAGACACCATGTCCCACCATACCAGGGCGTCCTCCTGGAACTGAAACGTGGCGCACACCACTCTGTCGTTACCGGTGACACCCATGAAATTCAGGATTCTGGTAATCACCGTTAGCCACTGTTCGGCTTTCATCACGTCCGGACCTCCCAGGAATACCGGAGGTGCTTGCTTCCGGAACCGCTCATACAATGGTTCCAATCTATGGGCCGCCACCACTATCTCGGCACAGGCGGCGAGGCAGGTGCCACTGGAACTACGGGCACAGGAACTGCAGGAGCACCCTGCTGTCTCAACATCTGAATCTCGAGGTCTTGTTCTTCGATCCGGGCTTGCATCTCCGCAAACCGCAACTCCCAATTCGGGGCTCCCTGATCGGCTGGGGGAGCCTGGGCAGCCTGTGGCGGGTTCTCATCATCCCGGCCACGAGCCCTGCCTCGGGGACCTCTGCCTCGGCCCCTAGCAGGTGGGGGAAACTGAGCTCCCTGTCCCTGATTTGACCCTACGGAGTTGCCCTGACTCCTGGTATTCCGCCTGGCGTCCATCTAGTTAGAACCGCCTGCGAAACCAAGAGTTGGCATATCAGGTCGTATTCAAGGCGAGCTTACTAATGCCGCTTAATTTGGAAATTAGAAATGAAACATGCGCCTATTCTACTATCAGGCTACTAACATGCTTCCTAACAGGATTTTCTTTTTCATAACTGAACAAAATAAACTACTAAAGCAATAAAGGCTTACTGAACCGTGAACCGAGCTAACTGCTGATGATGATTGTACATGTCGTGACGATCTTCGGAAGACAACCTGGCGGCTCTGATACCAAATTGTAACACCCTAACTACCTTAGGCGTATTACGTGATTTTTAAACGTACTGTGCAGCTCGTTGCTAATCAACGAGGTTTATGGAAAAACGTGATTAATTAAAATTTTGCTTTTTTTTTATTAAACTTGTAAAACATATTATAAAAGACTCGGGATCCCGATTATAAAAATAGTTACAAAAGTTTCACTGTTTAACTATTACATCAAAATAAAAGTCGTCTAACGACAGTTACAAAAATTCAGCCTTGCTGTCCCGAGGATCGTACGCTCCAGGCCTAACCACCCCGACATGTACAATCTCATAAGCTCGCTCACGGTCCATCAGCTATAGCCTTGCCTTTACCTACACATGAACATAAACTGTGAGTCGACAGACTCAGTAAGAAAAGCATAATAATATCATACATAAAACTGACTGCCGTGTCCAACACGATACTGAGTCCCGCTACTGCCATGTCCAACATGGTACTGAGCCACTACTGCCATGTCCAACATGGTACTGAGTTTTGAACGTTCATAGGGACGGTACTATTGACACGTAACAACCTGATCGGTCGAACCGGTCATACTCCGGCTGCTGGTCATACTCCAGCCTGTACCGACGTGTTACTATATCCTCCTGATCGGTCGAACCGGTCATACTCCGGCTGCTGGTCATACTCCAGCCTGTACCGATGGGATACGTCAATAGCACGGAACCACCAACCAGTGTCAGCCTGATCGGTCAAACCGGTCATACTCCGGCTGCTGGTCATACTCCAGCATGTACCGACGTGACAGGGTTGGATGGTTCGAAGCCAACATACATATCTAATGTAATCTAACAGGCTTCCTACATGCACGCTAAACATGTAATCTACATATGCATACTGTTATACTAATCTTACACGGATTAGATTTCAGGTGTGCCGGTCAACCTGACTGGAACTGAAGCTGAGTGGCGGATTACTGGCTCCTAAACCATAAAAATCACAACGCTATAAGTGACACGCTAAATCACTTCCCGGGGACTAAAACTTGAAACTAAAAGTTTCCCTATCGATAAAAAGCATGGCAATACCCCTAAAAACATAAAAACGAGGAAAACTAGGGTTCTGAAAAATCCCCCAACCGTAGATCGGTTGCCCAACCGGAATTCCGGTTCTGGGAAATTCGGGACCCCATCCGAATTCCGGATGCACAACCGAATTCCGGTTCCTCGCGAGCGACAACTTCAAAAATTCATAACTCGACCAATTCAACCCCAATTGGTACCAAACTTTCCAGACCTGTTCTAAACACCCCAAAGAACAAATCTAAGGCCTCAAAACTACCCAGAAAACACAGAGGCAAAATTCACCATTGGAGCTCAAGCTTTGAGTTCCAAACTCAAGCTTGAGCAAATCCACCTAAACATGCATTCCACTAGCTTAATTCTACTTAAACTAGCATAAAATCATCTCTGAAAACAATTAGAAACTACAGCAACAATACAGAAACAGAATCACTATAATTTCCTCCAAAAATCATATTTTTGCAAAGAAAACTCAAAGCTTTAACAATCTAACCTACATGCTTTCATCATAGCTCAATTAATATCAAATAACATGCTTCAAACCACACATATCAACAACAAAATCACAGCAGCAACATATACCAAAATCATGCATGCATTTACTCAATATTCATCATTTTTTTCATAATTTCAAGGAGAAATCAAGAGAGCTAACCTAGCTTGGAAAAATGCTTAGATTAGGATGAGAATTCACTTGAAAAATTGAACAAAACCCAGCCCTTTGAATCCCATGCACCAGCCGAAAATAGAGAGAGAATGAGAGAAAATTCTCTTTTCAAAGTTTTTCTAAATTTTTACTAAGTGTTGAAAAATGAAAGAAATTAAAAGAATAAAGCCATTTAACTAATTTATTTCAGCCACTAACACACATAAAATAACTATTTAAAAATAAACATTTAATCCATTTAATTCACATAAGACAAAATACTAATGGGGCAAAAAGACCATTTTGCCCCTCCACCAAAAACCACATAAATCATACTAAAGGGGGTATTTTTGGGACATTCTAAATTCCCGGCCATTCCCGACATTCCCAATGTCTAAACCCGTCCCCAAATTACCAACATACTAAGTTGTGATTTCTACTGAGCCAAACGCCGAGTTCCAAAATACCGGACACCGGAAATGCGAAATATAAAAACTACTGATGACATAATCATGCATTTCTGAATTCCATAAATAACAGTAATAAATTATTTAAATAGCTATAAATAATTTCATAATTTAAACATAAACAACTGCTAATTTCCAAATTAACTAAGCGGGCTTTACAATGAGAGTCAAGGTTATTCTCATTTTATGAGCTTCCACCATTGTTTCATGTTTTATAAGTTTATCTCTAAGTAGTCACCGTAGGGAAGAGTCTAATAGAGACGAAAACTTACAAAACACTTATCAAATGAGATCTTACGGTGTTAAATGCGTTCAACGAATAACCATCCATAAGGGGGACGAAGTCTAGCGTCTCGAGGTTATATTGAAACATTTAACTATTGTAAGACCAACAATGGAGATCGAATGTCCTAATAATAATAAAGCTCATTATTTAAAGATGTATTTTCATTATTATTTATAAAATATATTCATTAAATATCAAATTTAGAATTAAAATTCTAAATTGGAATTTAATTTAATATTTATAAAAATTATACTTAGATGGTGATTTAAATAAATTGAATTATTTCCATCTCAACAGTAATTTTGATATATAAATATTAAGAAAATTATTTAAGTTGTATTAATTTAAATTAATTTGCAACTCAAAATAAATTTTCATGAGAATATATTTACAGTATTTTGAAAAAGAAAGTATAAAAACTTTAAATTTTCGAAATACTTAAATAATAATTACTTAGAAAAATATTTCAATTTCTAATAATATACTTTAATTCATTTATTTTGAATTAATCAATAAATGAAAAAATCATTGATTTAAGTTGGTCCAAGAATTAATTAAAATAAATAATTAATTTACAACTTAATCTTTTTTTCAAGATAAATTCAAAATCATCTTGCATTATGAAATGCAATTTCGAAAATTGATTAATAAAATAAAGAAAAAAATATATTTTGAAAATTATTTAAATTTAGTTGAAAAAATAAATTTCAACTAAAAAATAATTTTCTATTTAATTAAGTGTCATGAAAAAGAAATATTTTAGTATCATGATGAAAATCAACTTAGATATTTAATTTTTCAATTTAATTAAATGTATTAAATTCAAGAAATAAATAATTAAGTGTAGAGAAGGCTTAATTATTAATCTCTAGTTTAATACTAGGAAAAAATATACTTAAAATAAATTGTAACAAAATTAATTATTTAAATAATTAATTTCACAATGTATAATATTTTCCTATTTAATATTAGAAATAATAAGTAGTCTAGAAATAACTATCTAGAAAATATCTTATTTCACTAAGTATCTTTTCCACAAAATTTTAAAAAAAATCTTGTTTAAGTTGTTTTAGAAGAATCTAAAAAATCAACTTAAATATCTTTCAAATTAGATTTAATTAAATTTAAAATTAAGTTATAACCACTTAATTTGAAAATATTCTATTTTAAGTTAATATTTGAAAGAATATCAACTTAAAAAATATCTAAAGAATCTTAATAATCAATTCCTAAAATTCCTCTACTTTATTTTGAAATTTGAAATTCAAAAGATATTCAGATTTAAGTTGATTAGTTAGTGATAACTAATTTTCAACTTAAATAGGAATATTTAATGAACAATTCAAATTATGCTTCAGAAAGAATCTAGTTGGTTATAATTCTATATTTAATTAAATAGAAGAAAATACATCTAGTTTAGCTTAGGATAAAAATTCTTTAAACTATGGTTTTCTTAAATTAATTGCAAAATAAATGAAATTAATTATGTTGCTAATCAATTTTATTAGGTTAAACTAATTTAATTAACCTAGTACAGTTATTCAAATCTGGCAAATGACCTTCACAATTGGGGTGGTTCATGTGAGGGGGGGCTGGGTTCAGTATGTCGTACCCACTACTATGGCTTCCAACTCTCACAGAAGGCCCAAAAGAGAGGAATTTAACCTTAAAATGAACAATTGTTATTAATTGAATAGGCCCAAAAACTAAATGGGCCTAAATAAAATCTATCAAAAACTATGATATTTTATTTAGCAACAACAACCTATATGCATCTATAACAAAATAAAACATATAGGCTCACACAGGCACACAATTTGGATGGATCCTATCATGTTGCTAGGTCATACACAGATGAAAGAAGATTGTGAAAATATACCTGTTACAAATTATTTACTTGACCAAAGGAGCCATGAGTTAAAATCAGATCATTGGATCTGTCAACAAGTTAACCATGGCTATTTACAATCAAGCAATAATAGGTTTTAAAAACTTACAAACAAGCTAAAACACATACTCCTGCAACAAGGTTAGCTGGATAGTTGGATGTAGGATTTATTTAATTTTAAATAATTAAATTTCGAAAAATAATTAAATAAAAAAAATTATTTTCGAAAAAAAGTAAAATAATAAAATTTATATATTTTCGAAATTAATAAAAATAATATTTAAAAATAAACCTACAATTTTTAGAAAATTAGGTTTTAACTAACCTAAATATCATTTCAAAATTTGCTAACTATTTCTAAAAATTTAATGTTATTTTATAAATTAAATATTCAATAAAAATAAAAAAGATAAATAAATATATTTTCCAGATTTTATGATTTAATTTAAATAAATAAAATAACAAAATTTAAAAGTTAGCAAAATAACTTACATCTATTTAAAATATCATGATTATAGTTATCTTATTTTAAATTTAAATAAGGTCAAATTATTTAAAAAAAATATTTAATTTAAAAAATTTAATATCTGACCTTAAATTGAAAAATAAGATAAGATATAATCAAATTTAAAAATAAGATAGATAATTAAGAAAAAAAAGATAGATATTTACTATTTTCAAATTCAAATTACACTAATATCATGAATTAAATTAAAAAAAAATTAATTAATTTAATTATGATAATTAGAATTGAAATAGGAATAGTAAATGTCTAAATACAAAACTACACAAAAAATCAGAAGTTAAATCCATGAAATAGCATGAAAAATCGAAGAAAAACGAAAAAAATGCGAGCTGTACGGACAGTTTGCGCGCGCGTGGGGCAGTGACACCATCCCGATATTTTTCGAAACTTCAAAAAATCATAACTAATTCAAATTAAATCGAAATTGAGTTCTGTAAAAAGGTAAATTGCTTAATTTTTTCCATACTATCCAATAAAATAATTCCAGAAACAGATATTCAATTATTTTTCACAAAAATTTACAAACATCAATCAATCATCAAATAACACTCAATACAACATGATACCATCCAAAACATCAAACAATCGTTTTAAGTCCAAATTTCTTGCAAGCAAATCAATTACCATGGCTCTGAGGCCAGTTGTTGGAAATTATTTTACCAGGATCTTAGTGTTGGAAGTTATTTTACCAGGATCTTAGATCTACTCACAAGTATGTTGATTTAACAACCTAAATATGAACTTCTAAAACGATAGAAAATTAAACACATAAGAGTATCAGAAATCTTACAGTGATTGCAGCGGAATATATGTCTCCTCCCACTCAGATCTCTAACCCTTGATTCCTTTCTGTAGTAGAGTATAATCAAGATCTGAGCCCGATAGTCCTTCTTTGTTGTTTCTGAATTCTACACAGCCTTCCTCACTATGATTGAGGTATTAATTGATGTGTGTGGGCACTACTCTAGCACTTATACATTTCGAAACAGTGAAGGAAGAGAGAGAGAGAGAGGGTGGCGGCTCAGAGAGAATTTTCTGAGAGAAAATTCTTTCAGAATAATGTTGTGAAAAGGTTGTACAGTTGTGTTCAACTCTGAAGCCTTTGCCTTCTATTTATAGAAGACCACCCAGGGCTATGATTGACATTTGGAATTGAAAAAATCAAAGAGAAAAGGAAGCTAAGTGGCCGGCCTAGGCAATGTGGAAACAAGGCTTGCCACTTTTCCAACTTTCCTTTTCCTACACTGATAGTTTCCTGTTTTGTCAAAAACTGCCAATTCCTTTGTTCAACCACATAAATGTCAAATCTAATTATTTAATAATTAAAATTAATTATGAAATAATATATTGTCATTTATTTTATTAATAATGAAACTAATTAAAGTTTCCTAATTAATACATATGCCCTTCAAAATCTCTATTTACTGTTTTGCCCTTAATAAGTGATAAATTCTTAAATAGACAAGTCTATCTTGAGAATTTTTAATTGATTAATTAAAATCAATTAAATGAGTCTTACAAGTAATATCATCTCAACTAGTGAGGGGACCATGGGTTTATATATCCGAGCTTCCAATAAGCAGATCTAGAATTTACCACTTAAATTCACTAACTTATTAATTCTTCGTTGAATCCACACATAGAACTCAGAATTGCACTCTCAGTATATAGAATGCTCTATATGTTCCAAAATATAGACACATCATTAGTTATCCATTGTTATAATCCTAATGTGATCAATGATCCTCTATATGGATGATTTACACTGTAAAGGGACTAAATTACCGTAACACCCAACAATGTATTTTATCCTTAAAACACTTAACCCTGTATAAATGATATTTCAACTAAGTGAAATGAGTACTCAATCATTTATCTCGTTTGGTTAAGCTCGAAGGAAATCACCCTTTTCTTACTATTCGCCAGATAGAAGCTATAGATTCCATATTTATGTTAGCGCTCCCACTCAATCGCACTTCCGTGTTCCCAAAATGTATGTATTGCCCAGACTAAAGATTAGGCTTAACTAACAAATCAAAGAACACGAATAATACTCTTGAAATTGAGCCTAACCATATCAGGATTTCGATCACGTGATCTAGGATCAACTGATGATATTGAATTGAATAGATATTTACGGTAAGTTTCAAAATCTAATTCAAAGTTCAATATCGGTCCATTCCAATGCATACTCCATGCATCCAACCTGAGCTTTACTTTAACCTATGTTCTGGAAAGAACATAACATTTCTCCAAATGTAAGTAAACTCTGTTGTAGATTGTCATATCAGTGAAACCCTGTATTCTGATAAATCTAGGAATACTTTATTCACATAGTCATGTTTATATTCCACTGTGTTGACAACACAATAAACATGATCAAGTATGTGAAAAGGGGTTTGGATGAATTTATAAATCAAATAGACAAGCAATTGATTAAGTGAACCAAAACATACACAAGTGAATGAAAAATTACTTCTGTTACTTTATTGATATTGAATAATCTGGATTACATTGAAACAGAGTTTTATTTAGGGCATAAAACCCAACAAACTCCCACTTGCACTAATATAAAACAAATCAGTACATTTCAATTAATCCTAAATTCTGACGGTGCTTTTCAAATGAAGTTACTGCCAAGACTTTGGTGAATGGATCAGCTAAGTTATCCTGCGTATCCACTTTTTCAACCAGTACATCCCCTCTTGCCACATATTCTCTGATAATATGATACTTTATTTCTATATGCTTACTTCTCTTGTGGCTCCGAGGTTCCTTACTGTTGGCTATAGCTCTAGTGTTATCACAAAGCAGGACTAGAGGCCTTTCTATTCCAGGAACTACACCGAGACTGGTGAAGAACTTCCTAAGCCAGACAACCTCTTTAGCTGCTTCAGCCGCAGCTATGTATTCTGCCTCCATGGTAGAATCCGAAATCGCAGTTTTTTTAGCACTTCTCCAAACCACTGCTCCACCCCCAAGAGTAAACACCATCCCAGATGTAGATTTCCTGTCTTCAAGACATCCCTAGAAATCTGAGTCTGTATAGCCTAAGGGATTTAAAGCACCACCCTTGTAGACTAATACATAATCTCTTGTACTCTTTAAGTATTTCAAAATATACTTAACAGCATTCCAATGTACCCGTCCTGGATTTGACTGATACCTGCTCACGATTCCAACTGCATAGCAGATGTCAGGTCTAGTGCATAGCATAGCATACATTAGACTTCCAACTGCAGAAGCATAAGGAATTTTTGCCATGTCTTCTATCTGCGAGGATCAGTAGGACACTGTTCCTTAGATAGACGGATACCATGTCTAGAGGGCATGTTTGCCCCATTGGTATTGGTCATGGAAAATCTCTCTAGAACTTTGTCAATGTAAGCTGTTTGAGAGAGAGCAAGGGATCTGTTCTTTCGGTTTCTGACAATCTGAATACCAAGAACATAGGCTGCCTCACCCAAGTCTTTCATGTCGAATTGAGTGTCAAGCCATTCCTTGATGTGAGTCATTTTCTTGACATTGTTGCCAATGATCAAAATGTCATCAACATAAAGGACCAGGAATACTACTACTTGGTTTTCCTTGAGTTGGTAAACACAAGGTTCATCTTCATTCTGATGAAAGCCGTAGGTTTTGATGATCTCATCAAACCTTTTATTCCATGAGCGAGAAGCTTGCTTAAGTCCATATATGGACCTATTTAATTTGCAAACTTTATTCTCCTGCCCAGGAAGAACATTGGTTGCTCCATATAGATGGTTTCTTCAAGAAGCCCATTAAGAAAGGCTGTCTTGACATCCATTTTCCAAATTTCATAATCTAAAGCGGCAACTATGGAGAGAAGAATTCGGATAGATTTGAGCATGGAAACCGGACTAAAAGTTTCCTCATAGTCCACACCTTCTCTTTGGGTATAACCCTTGGCGACCAGTCTAGCTTTGAAAGTTTCGACTTCACCTCCAGCACCTCTTTTCTTCTTGTAGACCCATTTACATCCAATTGGACGAAAATCGTCAGGTGGTTCTACATATTCCCAGACTTTGTTCTTTTTCATGGAATCCATTTCTGAATCCATACCGGCTGACCATCGCTTCCGTTGCGGACTTGCCATTGCCTGTTTATAGGTTAATGGGTCGTCATCAATACCGTCACCAACGACCATATTGATTTCACCATCAAAGACATAACGAGATGGTTTTGTAGAAACCCTCCCACTACGACGAGGAGCGGTGACCTTCTGAACAGGAGCTTTAGTAGTAGTTTTCTCAGTTGGTACAACTGAGGGAGTGGGATGTTCCTCTTCTTGAGTAGAAGAAGATGGTACATTTGAAGGAACAGTATCTGTGAGCATTTCCTCTAATACAATTTCACTTTTCGGTTTGTTGTCTTTCATATAGTTATCTTCAAGGAAAGTAGCATTTGTAGAAACAAACACTTTGTTATCCTTGTGACTATAGAATAGTCCACCCCTAGTCTCTTTAGAATTTCCGACAAACATGCAAACTTCAGTTCGCGATTCCAGTTTGCCTTCTTTCTTTCTTAAGACGTGAGCAGGGCACCCCCAAATCCTATAATGGAGCAAACTAGGTGTGCGACCATTCCATAGTTCAACGGGGGTCTTAGGGACTGCTTTAGATGGAACAACATTTAAAATGTCGTTTGCCATTTGAATAGCACATCCCCAGAAGGACGTAGACAGAGTTGAATAACTCAGCATAGACCTAACCATTTCTAAGAGAGTGCGATTTCTTCTTTCTGCAACTGCATTCTGCTGTGGAGTGCTTGGGGCAGTATATTGGGATTCAATTCCAAGTTCAATTAAATGATCTTTGAACTGCATATCCATATATTCTCCACCCCTATCAGTTCGCAAGATCTTTAATGTTTTACCTAATTGGTTTTGAGCCAAAGCATGAAATTCCTGAAACTTTTCAAAAGTTTCAGATTTCTTTTGCATTAGGTAAAGAAAACTATATCTAGAGAAATCGTCAATGAAAGTGACGAAATACTCATAACCTCCTCTGGCTTTTACATTCAACGGTCCGCAAACATCTGAATGTACTAACCCTAGGGGTTCTTTGGCACGCTCTCCCTTCGCAGAGAAAGAACGTTTGGTCATTTTTCCTTCTAGGCAAGACTCGCAGACTGGCAGTTCTCCTAAGACAACATTTTTCAATGGACCATCTTTGGTTAGCCTATTGAGTCTATCAAAACCTATATGACCTAAACGTAAATGCCATAGATAAGTTTGATCATCATTATCAATCTCTTTTCTCTTAAGGCTTCTAGGTTTAGCTACATTGAAAAGTTCAGTATTTAGTGAGATTTGAGTATCATGTCTTTAAACATAAAGCCCTCATTCCATGTTTGCAACACATATATGAAATCCATTACGAGAAATTGAACAATTTGAACTGGAAAAATTCAATATATAATAAAGTGTTTGTAAACATGAAACGCTAATCAAGTTTCTACTAAAATTGGGAATATATAAAACATTCTCTAAAAGTAAAAACTTCTTAGAATTAAACTTGATTCGGGCTGTTCCTCTTGCTTTAACTGATACCAACTCGCCATTTCCAACTTTAAGCTTTAACTCATATGGGTGAAGATTCTCCCAAGTTTCAAGCAGCTGCAATGAAGAACATACATGGTTAGTAGATCCAGAATCAACAATCCAGGAGGATTTGTCGTTCTCTAAAACACATGATTCAAATACAAAAGCATCACCTTCGTTTGAATTGTCTAGAAGCCTGGGACATTGTTCTTCTTTATGTCCCTTTCCATTACAATTCGCACATAGAACATGATGTCTGATAATTGTACTTGAAGAAGCAGCTTTGTTAGAGCCCTCATGCTTAATCTTCTTCCTCTGATTAAAGCTTGCAATACCAGGAGATCTCATTGCAATCAGATTCCGCTCATGGGCCCTTAACTCAGATTCGAGTTTGTCCATGTCGGAGGAGTTAGGATTGTTCAATAAGTAATATAGAACAAAACTGTTATACACCTGAGGAAGACTATAAAGTATGAGTCTTACCCATTGTTCCTTTGATAAATCAATTCCTAGTAGATTTGTCTTTTGGAATTTCAGATTCATCAACAATAGGTGCGAGTTAATGCAACTACCAGGATGCATTTTCACACTATTGAGTTCTTCTTTTGCAAAGATACTAACTAGGAGTGGATCGGGATGAGGGTTATTCATATTGGCACTACAACATATCAATAAACAGAAGTAAGGTTTTGGTTCTATAAATTCATACACAGGTTCAGAAAACAAATAATCACATATGTTATAAAAATACTAAATCTAACATAGTTTATTTTCCAAGGTTTCCAACGAACTGATACAGTGTCCCGTTTAGGCGAGATTCAAAGCATCATCCATTGAATAGAGTTGTCAATTCATCTAAAATGTCAAACATTCTAGCAACCTTTTATTCGATCAAGATTGGAATTCAGCGTTTTCCCGTTTAGGCGAGAGTCAAGGCAATTCTATCTTATGAGCTTCTACCATTGTTTCGCATTCTTGTAAGTCTTATACAGTCGCCACCATTAGGGTGGTCATGAACCATATAAAAATAAACTTATAAGAATACTTATCTTTCGAGATTAAACGGCGCTAACTTGCTAATGAACGTTCCTCCATTAGGGAGGATTACTCACTAAAACAATAGCTATGTAAAACCAACAATGGAGATCGAATTTCTCTTGATTAAAGCTCATTATTTAAAAATGTATTTTGTTTAATCATTTATATTCCATAACTCAATAATGAAATATTACAAATTAAAGTAAAAACTTTAATTAAATTTCAAAAAAAAAATGGAATAATTTTGAAAAATATCTTATTTAAGTTGTTTAGAAAAAATCTAAATACCCAACTTAAAATATTCTTCAAACAATGACTTAATTAAATATTACCAATTAAGTAGTGACCACTTAATTTAGAAGATATTCCATTTTAAGTTCCCATATTTATAAAATATCAACTTAAAAAAAATATCTAAAGAATCTTAATAACCAATTCCCAAAATTCCTCAACTTAATTTATAATAGGAAATTCAAAAATATTCAAATCTAAGTTGATTTGATAGATTTAACTAAATCTCAACTTAAATAGGAATATTTAATGAAATTATAAAATTAAGATTCAGAAAGAATTTGTATGGTTATAATTCCATATTTAATTAAAAACAAGAAAAATCCATTTAGCTTTCCAGAATATAACTATTCAAACTATGTTTTTCTTAAATTAATTTCAAAGAAGAATGAAATTAATTATGTTGCTAATCAATTTTTTTATTAGGTCAAACTAATATAATTAACCTAGCACAGTTATCCAAATCAGGCAAATGGGCCTTCACAATTGGGGTTGTTCATGTGAGGGGGGCTGGGTCTAGTATGTCGTACCCACTTCTAAGGCTCCCAACTCTCACACAAGGCCCAAAAGAGAGGAATTTAACCTTAAAATGAATAACTGTTATTAATTGAATAGGCTCACTACTAAGTGAGCCTAAATAAAATCTATCAGTTATGATATTTTATTTAGCAACATCAACCTATATGTATCTATAATAGAAATTAAACATATAGGCTCACACAGGCATACACATTTGGATGGATCCTATCATGTTGCTAGGTCATACACAGATGAAAGTAGTTTGTAAAAATTACCTGTTACAAATTATTTACTTGATCTATCATCAATTGAACCTTTGGTTAAAATTAGATCATAGGATCTATCATCAAGTTAACCAAGGCAATTTAGATCAAGCAATAATAGGTTTTAGAAAACTTACAAACAATCTAAAACACATTGTAAAGCCCGCTTAGTTAATTTGGAAATTAGCAGTTGTTTATGTTTAATTATGAAATTATTTATAGTTATTTAAATAATTTATTACTGTTATTTATGGAATTCAGAAATGCATGATTATGTCATAAGTAGTTTTTATATTTCGCATTTCCGGTGTCCGGTATTTTGGAACTCGGCGTATGGCTCAGTAGAAATCACAACTTAGTATGTTAGTAATTTGGGGACGGGTTTTAGACATTGGGAATGTCGGGAATGGCCGTGAATTTAGAATTTCCCAAAAATACCCCTTTAGTATGATTTATGTGATTTTATGGTGGAGGGGCAAAATGGTCTTTTTGCCCCAATGACTTTTTGTCTTTTTGTGACTTTTAAATGGAAATTAAATGTTAATTTTAATTATTTATTTTGGCTGAAATAAGGTGTTATATGCGTGAAAATCCTTTTTTCTCTCAAACTTTACACTTAGCAAAAAAAATTAGAAAACTTTGGAAAGAGAATTTTCTCTCATTCTTTCTCTCTATTTCGGCTTGGTGTGAGCTGCTAGGGCTGGGGGATTTTCTCATCAATTCAATCATTTTTTTTACCATTTTAAGTGTAATTCAATTGTAGGTAAGATCCTTGAACTTGTCCTTCTATGTTTTCTTGGAATTTTGATAAAAAGATGAGTAAATGCATGTTATTTTGGATGTTGTTGCTGCTGTGTTTGTGATATGATTTCTGAGGTTTAAATCTTGTTCAATTGAGTAGAATAGAGCTGGTTATGATGCATGCTAGTTGTGTTGTTCAAAGTTTTGATTTTTAGCTCAAAAATATGGTTTTCAAAGAGAAATGTCTATGTTCTGTTGCTGTGATATTGTTGATGTTTTTGATTGTTTTCAGAGGCTTAGTTAAGCTTCTTTAAGTAAGTTTAGATGGATTTGATTGCATGCTAGCTAGGTTTGCTCAAGTTTGAGTTTAGAACTCAAAGCTTGAGCTCTAATGGTGATTTTTGAATTCGTGCAATCTGGGTGGTTTTGTTGCCTTAGAAATGTTCTAGGGGAGGTATAGAACAGGTCTGGAAGGTTTCATGTGATTTGGGGTTGAATTGTGCAAGTTATGAATTTTTTAGGTTTGCTGCCTGCGAGGAACCGGAATTCCGGTTGAGCATCCGGAATTCCGGATGAGTGTTCTGAATTTTCCCAGAACCGGAATTCCGGTTGGGCAACCGGTCTACCGGTTGGCGAATTTTTCTGAACCCTAGTTTTCCTCATTTTTAGGTTTTTAGGGGTATTGCCATGCTTTTTATCGATAGGGAAACTTTTAGTTCCTAGTTTTAGTCCCCGGGAAGTGATTTAGCGTGTCACTTATAACGTTGTGATTTTTATGGTTTAGGAGCCAGTAATCCGCCGCTCACCTTCAGTTCCAGTCAGGTTGACCGGCACACCTGAAATCGGAATCCAGGTAAGATTAGTATAACAGTATGCATATGTAGATTACATGTTTAGCGTGCATGTAGGAAGCCTGCTAGATTACATTAGATATGTATTTAGGCTTCGAACCATCCAACCCTGTCACGTCGGTACAGCCGGAGTATGACCACGGCCCGAGTATGACCGGTTCGACCGATCAGCCGACATTTGGTTGGTGGTTCAGTGCTATTGACCTATCCCGTCGGTACAGGCTGGAGTATGACCAGCAGCCGGAGTATGACCGGTTCGACCGATCAGGAGGATACTTGTCAATAGTACCGTCCCCTGAACGTTCAAAACTCAGTATCATGTTGGACATGGCAGTAGTAGCTCAGTACCATGTTGGACATGGCAGTAGCGGGACTCAGTATCGTGTTGGACACGGCAGTTAGTTTTATGTATGATATTATTATGCTTTTCTTACTGAGTCTGTCGACTCACAGTTTATGTTCATGTGTAGGTAAAGGCAAAGGCGTCGTTGCTGATGGACCGTGAGCGAGCTTATGAGATTGTACATGTCGGGGCGGTTAGGCCTGGAGCGTACGATCCTCGGGACAGCAAGGCTGAGATTTTTGTAACTGTCGTTAGACGACTTTTATTTTGATGTAATAGTTAAACAGTGAAACTTTTTGTAACTATTTTTATAATCGGGATCCCGAGTCTTTTATAATATGTTTTACAAGTTTAATCAAAAAGCAAAATTTTAATTAATCACGTTTTTCCATAAACCTCGTTGATTAGCAACGAGCTGCACAGTACGTTTAAAAATCACGTAATACGCCTAAGATAGTTAGGGTGTTACAATTTGGTATCAGAGCCGCCCGGTTGTCTTCCGAAGATCGTAACGACATGTACAATTATCATCGGAGCTAGCTCGGTTCACGGTTCAGTAAGCCTTTATTGCTTTAGTAGTTTATTTTATTCAGTTATTAAAAAAAAAAAAAGAAAAGCCTGTTAGGAAGCATGTTAGTAGCCTGATAGTAGAATAGGCGCATGTTTCATTTCTAATTTCCAAATTAAGCGGCATTAGTAAGCTCGCCTTGAATACGACCTGATATGCCAACTCTTGGTTTCGCAGGCGGTTCTAATCAGATGGACGCCAGGCGGACTACCAGGAGTCAGGGCAACTCCGTAGGGTCGAATCAGGGAGAGGGAGCTCAGTTTCCCCCACCTGCCAGGGGCCGAGGTAGAGGTCCCCGAGGCAGGGCTCGTGGCCGGGGTGATGAGAACCCGCCACAGGCTGCCCAGGCTCCCCCAGCCGATCAGGGAGCCCCGAATTGGGAGTTGCGGTTTGCGGAGATGCAAGCCCGGATCGAAGAGCAAGACCTCGAGATTCAGAGGTTGAGACAGCAGGGTGCTCCTGCAGTTCCTGTGCCCGTAGTTCCAGTGGCACCTGCCCCTGCTGCCCAGGCCGAGTTAGTGGTGGCGGCCCATAGATTGGAACCATTGTATGAGCGGTTCCGGAAGCAAGCACCTCCGGTATTCCTGGGAGGTCCGGACGTGATGAAAGCCGAGCAAAGGGGCCGACAAAGGATTACCAGAATCCTGAATTTCATGGGTGTCACCGGTAACGACAGAGTGGTGTGCGCCACGTTTCAGTTCCAGGAGGACGCCCTGGTATGGTGGGACATGGTGTCTCAGATTCACGATGTCACCACCATGACCTGGGAAAGGTTTCAGGAACTCTTCAACGCGAAATATTACAATGAGGCGGTCAGAAGCGCCAAGAGGAAAGAGTTCGTTCACCTGACCCAGCGGGAGAACATGAGCGTCACTGAGTATACTACTCAGTTTGACCGGTTGGCGAGGTTAGCCTCGGGAATTGTGCCGACTGACTTCAGTAAGAAGGAGAAGTATCTAGACGGGTTGAATCCCAAGATCAGGCATGACCTGATGATCACCACCGACGACAGCACCACCTACGCTCAGATGGTGGAGAAGGCACTGCGAGCTGAGGGCGCAGTGGGGTGCATGTCCTAATCAGCGAGTACTCCGATTAGTGGCGGAGCTCCTACCCCTCCTGCATCAGGCTATAGCAGGGGGAGTAGTGGTTCGGCCATTGATCAGAGGAAGAGGGCACCCACTGCTTCCGGCGGCTCGAGTCAGAACAAGAGGTTCCGGGGGAACCGGAACGCAGGAGTCGTCCTGGTGGTACTGAGACCCGATTCTCCTACCCCGAGTGCCCTAGCTGCAAGAGGCACCATCGGGGTGAGTGTAAAGGTCAGGGATGCTTTCATTGTGGCATGCCCGGACACTTCAAGAGGGAATGTCCCCAGCTCCGACCAGAGGCACCGAGAGCTCCAGCGATACCCACTCCAGCCAAGGTATTCGCCATCACGCAGGCTGATGCAGATGCCAGCCCATCAGTTGTTACAGGTCAGCTTTTTATTAACAACTCGCTTTATTCAGTGCTGTTTGATTCTGGGGCTACACATTCTTATGTGGCGGCCAGAGTCTTTAGTAAGTTGGGTAGACCCTTTGATAGATATGAATCAGGGTTTGGAACCCTGTTACCTGGCGGAGAATTGGTTATCTCCAATAGATGGATTAGGTCTATGCCAATCAGGATAGATGGTAGAGAGTTAAGCGCTGATCTGATAGAGATGAGCTTAGTCGAATTCGATATTATTTTAGGAATGGATTTCCTATCTAAATATTCGGCGAGCATTGACTGTAAGAGGAAAATGGTAGTCTTCCAACCGGAAAGTGAAGAACCGTTTGTATTTGTGGGTTCGGTTCAGGGATCTCGGATCCCGGTGATCTCGGCTATGTCGGCGAGAGAATTATTGCACGGTGGGTGCTTAGGGTTTCTGGCCGTGGTGGTGGACACCACTCGGCCAGATACCATTCGGCCAGAGGACATCAGAGTGGTTCGGGAATTTCTGGACGTCTTTCCCGAAGAACTTCCAGGGTTACCACCTCAGCGGGAGATTGACTTCGTAATTGACTTGGCACCAGGGGTGGATCCGGTTTCCAAAGCCCCGTATAGGATGGCTCCAGCTAAACTTAAGGAATTAAAGATTCAGCTCCAAGGGTTGCTTGACATAGGGTTCATTCGGCCCAGTGTGTCACCCTGGGGAGCCCCGGTTTTGTTCGTCAAGAAGAAGGATGGATCTATGAGGATGTGCATCGACTAAAGAGAGTTGAACAAGCTGACGGTGAAGAATAAATATCCATTACCTAGGATCGATGACTTGTTCGATCAGCTTCAGGGGAAGACGGTCTTTTCTAAGATTGATCTCCGTTCGGGTTATCATCAGTTGAGAATCCGAGAGGAGGACATTCAAAAGACGGCTTTCCGCACTAGGTATGGACACTACGAGTTTCTGGTTATGTCATTCGGACTAACCAATGCTCCTGCAGCATTCATGGACCTGATGAATAGAGTATTCAAGGATTTCCTCGATATCTGTGTGATTGTGTTTATCGACGACATCCTCGTGTACTCTCAGTCAGAAGAGGAGCATGAGTTACATCTTCAGATGGTACTGCAACGACTTCGAGAACATAAGCTCTACGCCAAGTTCAAGAAATGTGAGTTCTGGTTGTCTCAGGTGTCCTTCCTAGGGCACATTGTGAGTAAAGATCGGATCAAGGTGGATCCCGGAAAGATTGAATCCGTCAGGGATTGGCCGAGACCGAAGACAGTGACAGAGATCAGAAGCTTCTTGGGATTAGCTGGGTACTACCGTAGGTTCGTGGAGGGGTTCTCCAAAATTTCAATGCCCCTAACCGAGCTTACAAAGAAAAATCAGAGGTTTAATTGGTCAGATAAGTGCGAAGCTAGCTTTCAGGAGCTGAAACAGAGATTGATTACTGCTCCGGTGCTAGCTTTGCCTTCGGACAAGGAGAAGTTCGTAGTCTACTGTGACGCATCCAAACAGGGTTTGGGGTGCGTATTGATGCAAGTCGATCGGGTTATCGCTTATGCCTCCCGTCAGCTAAAGGATTATGAACAGCGATACCCGACTCATGATTTAGAATTAGCCGCAGTGGTTTTTGCACTGAAGATTTGGCGGCACTACCTGTATGGAGAGAAGTGTGAGATCTATACCGACCATAAGACTCTCAAGTACTTCTTTACTCAGAAAGATTTGAACATGAGACAAAGGCGTTGGTTGGAATTAGTGAAGGACTACGATTGCGAGATCCTCTATCATCCCGGAAAAGCCAATGTAGTGGCCGATGCCACCGAGCGTAAAGTGGTCCCGGCAAGTAGCTAGCATGGTTCAGATCTCACCCCAGCTAGCTGAGGATATGGTTAGATCCAGCATTGAGTTTGTGGTAGGTCAGCTTCACAACTTAACGCTGCAATCTGATCTGTTGGAAAGAATAAAGGTCGCTCAGACGACAGATCCGGAATTAGTGAAGATCCGAGATGAGGTATTGGCTGGTCAAGCCAAAGACTTTTCAGTGTCGGATAGTGGGATGCTTTTGTATAAAGCCAGGGTTTGTGTTCCGAACAGTGTGGAACTGAGAAATGAGATCTTTGAGGAGGCTCATTCTACTCCATATTCTCTGCATCCCGGCACCACCAAGATGTACCAAGATTTGAAACCGTACTTTTGGTGGAGCGGTATGAAGAAGAATTTGGTAGAATTCGTATCGAGATGCCTCACTTGTCAGCAGATCAAGGCTGAACATCAGAGACCAGCAGGGTTGTTGCAGCCTCTAACCCTACCAGAATGGAAATGGGAGGATATTACGATGGATTTTGTGGTCGGGTTACCTAGGACCACGGGTATGTATGATTCCATCTGGGTAGTGGTGGACCGATTTACGAAATCTGCCCATTTTCTGCCGGTCAGAACAACATTTTCAGTGGATCAGTTGGCAGAACTGTACGTCAAAGAGATAGTGAGACTTCACGGGGTACCGAAGTCTATAGTTTCGGACAGGGATCCGAAATTCACCTCCAAATTTTGGCAAAGTTTGCAGCGGTCAATGGGTACAAAGCTAAAATTCAGTACAGCATTCCATCCTCAGACAGATGGTCAGTCCGAAAGGACAATTCAGATATTGGAGGATATGATGAGAGCCTGTGTTATGGACTTTGAGGGTTCATGGAGCAAATATCTACCGTTGATAGAGTTCTCTTACAACAACAGTTATCAGAGTACGATAGGGATGGCACCCTATGAACTGTTGTACGGTAGGAAATGTAGATCCCCTATCCACTGGGATGAGACAGGGGAGAGGAAATACCTAGGTCCAGAGTCAGTTCAGCGGACCAATGAGGCAATAGAAAAGATAAAAGCTAGAATGCTTGCTTCTCAGAGCAGACAGAAGGGTTACGCAGATCCGAAACGCAGGGATGTTGAGTTCCAAGTAGGGGAACATGTGTTTTTACGGGTATCTCCGATGAAGGGGATTAAACGTTTCGGGAAAAGAGGCAAGTTATGCCCTAGGTTTACAGGACCTTTCGAGATTCTCGAGAAGATAGGTCAAGTGGCATATCGGTTAGCATTGCCTCCAGCCTTATCAGCAGTGCACAACGTATTCCATGTCTCAATGTTGAGAAAATACGTTTCAGACCCCTCTCATTTACTCAGTTATGAGAGTCTTCAGCTTCAGCCAGACATGTCATATGAGGAACAACCAGTGCAGATCCTGGATAGAAAGGATAAAGTCCTTCGGAATAAGACCATAGCATTGGTCAAGGTTCTCTGGAGAAACAGTAAGGTGGAAGAAGCCACCTGGGAGCTAGAGTCAGATATGCGAGCTCAATATCCAGAGTTATTCAGGTTAGATTTCGGGGACGAAATCCTTTTAAGGGGGGAATAGTTGTAAAGCCCGCTTAGTTAATTTGGAAATTAGCAGTTGTTTATGTTTAATTATGAAATTATTTATAGTTATTTAAATAATTTATTACTGTTATTTATGGAATTCAGAAATGCATGATTATGTCATCAGTAGTTTTTATATTTCGCATTTCCGGTGTCCGGTATTTTGGAACTCGGTGTATGGCTCAGTAGAAATCACAACTTAGTATGTTAGTAATTTGGGGACGGGTTTTAGACATTGGGAATGTCGGGAATGGCCGTGAATTTAGAATTTCCCAAAAATACCCCTTTAGTATGATTTATGTGATTTTATGGTGGAGGGGCAAAATGGTCTTTTTGCCCCAATGACTTTTTGTCTTTTAGTGACTTTTAAATGGAAATTAAATGTTAATTTTAAATATTTATTTTGGCTGAAATAAGGTGTTATATGCATGAAAATCCTTTTTTCTCTCAAACTTTACACTTAGCAAAAAAAATTAGAAAACTTTGAAAAGAGAATTTTCTCTCATTCTTTCTCTCTATTTCGGCTTGGTGTGAGCTGCTAGGGCTGGGGGATTTTCTCATCAATTCAATCATTTTTTTACCATTTTAAGTGTAATTCAATTGTAGGTAAGATCCTTGAACTTGTCCTTCTATGTTTTCTTGGAATTTTGATAAAAAGATGAGTAAATGCATGTTATTTTGGATGTTGTTGCTGCTGTGTTTGTGATATGATTTCTGAGGTTTAAATCTTGTTCAATTGAGTAGAATAGAGCTGGTTATGATGCATGCTAGTTGTGTTGTTCAAAGTTTTGATTTTTAGCTCAAAAATATGGTTTTCAAAGAGAAATGTCTATGTTCTGTTGCTGTGATATTGTTGATGTTTTTGATTGTTTTCAGAGGCTTAGTTAAGCTTCTTTAAGTAAGTTTAGATGGATTTGATTGCATGCTAGCTAGCTTTGCTCAAGTTTGAGTTTAGAACTCAAAGCTTGAGCTCTAATGGTGATTTTTGAATTCGTGCAATCTGGGTGGTTTTGTTGCCTTAGAAATGTTCTAGGGGAGGTATAGAACAGGTCTGGAAGGTTTCATGTGATTTGGGGTTGAATTGTGCAAGTTATGAATTTTTTAGGTTTGCTGCCTGCGAGGAACCGGAATTCCGGTTGTGCATCCGGAATTCCGGATGAGTGTTCTGAATTTTCCCAGAACCGGAATTCCGGTTGGGCAACCGGTCTACCGGTTGGGGAATTTTTCCGAACCCTAGTTTTCCTCGTTTTTAGGTTTTTAGGGGTATTGCCATGCTTTTCATCGATAGGGAAACTTTTAGTTCCTAGTTTTAGTCCCCGGGAAGTGATTTAGCGTGTCACTTATAACGTTGTGATTTTTATGGTTTAGGAGCCAGTAATCCGCCGCTCAGCTTCGCTTCCGGTCCAAAGTTGACCGCACACCTGAAATCGGAATCCAGGTAAGATTAGTATAACAGTATGCATATGTAGATTACATGTTTAGCGTGCATGTAGGAAGCCTGCTAGATTACATTAGATATGTATTTAGGCTTCGAACCATCCAACCCTGTCACGTCGGTACAGGCTGGAGTATGACCAGCAGCCGGAGTATGACCGGTTCGACCGATCAGGCTGACATTTGGTTGGTGGTTCAGTGCTATTGACCTATCCCGTCGGTACAGGCTGGAGTATGACCAGCAGCCGGAGTATGACCGGTTCGACCGATCAGGAGGATACTTGTCAATAGTACCGTCCCCTGAACGTTCAAAACTCAGTACCATGTTGGACATGGCAGTAGTAGCTCAGTACCATGTTGGACATGGCAGTAGCGGGACTCAGTATCGTGTTGGACACGGCAGTTAGTTTTATGTATGATATTATTATGCTTTTCTTACTGAGTCTGTCGACTCACAGTTTATGTTCATGTGTAGGTAAAGGCAAGGTTGTTGCTGATGGACCGTGAGCGAGCTTATGAGATTGTACATGTCGGGGCGGTTAGGCCTGGAGCGTACGATCCTCGGGACAGCAAGGCTGAGATTTTTGTAACTGTCGTTAGACGACTTTTATTTTGATGTAATAGTTAAACAGTGAAACTTTTTGTAACTATTTTTATAATCGGGATCCCGAGTCTTTTATAATATGTTTTACAAGTTTAATCAAAAAGCAAAATTTTAATTAATCACGTTTTTCCATAAACCTCGTTGATTAGCAACGAGCTGCACAGTACGTTTAAAAATCACGTAATACGCCTAAGATAGTTAGGGTGTTACACACATACTCCTGCAACAAGGTTAGATTTGGATAGTTGGATGTAGGATTTATTTAATTTTAAACATTTATTTCGAAAATAAAATTAAAATTAAACCTACCATTTTGAAAAATTAGATTTTGGGTAACCTGAATGTCATTTCAAAATTAAATTGCTAACTTTCCTTTTAAATTTCATGTCATTTAATAAATTAAATAATAAAATAGAAAATGGCAAATACACACTCTTTTCTTGTTTTACAATTTAATTTAATTAAAAATAACAAAATTTAAAAGTTAACAAAATTACCTTATTTCCTCTTTTAAAATTATCATGATTATTTTGATCTTATTTTAATTAAGGTCAAGTTACCAAAAAAAATTAATATCTAACCTTAAAAAAAAAAAAATAATCAAATTTTAAAGGAAATAAGAAAAGAGGTAAGCAAAACTTGATTTTTCCTATTTTCAAAATCAAATTACACTAATATCTAAAATTAATTTTAAAAAATAAAATTAATTTATTTCTGATAATTAGATTTGAAATTTGAAAAACAAAAATCAACATACAAAACAACACAAAAAATTGGAATTTAATTCCATGAAATAGCATGAAAAATCGAAAAAAAAATTGAAAAAATTGGATGAACTGTACGGATGGCATGCCATGCATGCCCATCCGCGCGCGTTTCTAGGGTGCATGGCCGAGAAATCACGGCGCAGGAAGGTTGCAGGCAGCCATTCCGCGCGCGTGATGAGGTTGCTCATCACCCCGATTTTTCCAATTTTGAAAAATTCATAACTAATTCAAATTAAATTGAAATCGAGTTCTGTAAAAAAGTAAATTGCTTAGAATTTTCCAAACTATCCAACAAAAATAATTACAGAATCAGAACAGTAACTATTTTTCCCAGAATTCACAAACAACAATCAAACATCAATATGACACTCAAAGCAACATGATACCATCCAAAAAACAAGCAAATCGTTTTAAGTCCAAATTTCTTGCAAGCAAATCAATTACCATGGCTCTGGTGCCAGTTGTTGGAAGTTATTTTACCAGGATCTTAGATCTACTCACAAGTATGTTGATTTAACAACCTAAATATGAACTTCTAAAACGATAGAAAATTAAACACATAAGAGTATCAGAAATCTTACAAGATTGCAAATGGGAATATATGTCTCCTCCCACTCAGATCTCTAACCCTTGATTCCTTTCTGTAGCAGAGTATAATCAAGATCTGAGCCCGATAGTCCTTCTTTGTTGTTTCTGAATTCTACACAGCCTTCCTCACTATGATTGAGGTATTACTTGATGTGTGTGGGCACTACTCTAGCACTTATACATTTCGAAACAGTGAAGGAAGAGAGAGAGAGAGGGTGGCGGCTCAGAGACAATTTTCTGAGAGAAAATTCTTTCATAATAATGTTGTGAAATGGTTGTACAGTTGTGTTCAACTCTGAAGCCTTTGCCTTCTATTTATAGAAGACAACCCAGGGCTATGATTGACATTTAGAATTGAAAAAATCAAAGAGAAAAGGAAGCTAAGTGGCCGGCCTAGGCAATGTGGAAACAAGGCTTGCCACTTTTCCAACTTTCCTTTTTCAACACTGATAGTTTCCTGTTTTGTCAAAAACTGCCAATTCCTTTGTTCAACCACATAAATGTCAAATCTTATTATTTAATAATTAAAATTAATTATCAAATAATATATTATCATTTATTTTATTAATAATGAAACTAATTAAAGTTTCCTAATTAATAAATATGCCCTTCAAAATCTCTATTTACTGTTTTGCCCTTAATAAGTGATAAATTCTTAAATTGACAAGTCTATCTTGAGAATTTTTAATTGATTAATTAAAATCAATTAAATGAGTCTTACAAGTAATATCATCTCAACTAGTGAGGGGACCATGGGTCTATATATCCGAGCTTCCAATAAGCAGATCTAGAATTTACCACTTAAATTCACTAACTTATTAATTCTTCGTTCAATCCACACATAGAACTCAGAATTGCACTCTCAGTATATAGAATGCTCTATATGTTCCACCATATAGACACATCATTAGTTATCCATTGTTATAATCCTAATGTGATCAATGATCCTCTATATGGATGATTTACACTGTAAAGGGACTAAATTACCGTAACACCCTACAATGTATTTTATCCTTAAAACACTTAACCATGTATAAATGATATTTCAACTAAGTGAAATGAGTACTCAATCATTTATATCGTTTGGTTAAGCTCGAAGGAAATCACCCTTTGCTTACTATTCGCCAGATAGAAGCTATAGATTCCATATTTATGTTAGCGCTCCCACTCAATCGCACTACCGTGTTCCCAAAATGTATGTATTGCCCAGACTAAAGATTAGGCTTAACTAACAAATCAAAGAACATGAATAACACTCTTGAAATTGAGCCTAACCATATCAAGATTTCGATCATGTGATCTAGGATCAACTTATGATATTGAATTGAATAGATATTTACGGTAAGTTTCAAAATCTAATTCAAAGTTCAATATCGGTCCATTCCAATGCATACTTCATGCATCCAACCTGAGCTTTACTTTAACCTATGTTCTGGAAAGAACATAACATTTCTCCAAATGTAAGTAAACTCTTTTGTAGATTGTCATATCAGTGAAACCCTGTGTTCTGATAAATCTAGGAATACTTTATTCACATAGTCATGTTTATTTTCCAATGTGTTGACAACACAATAAACATGATCAAGTATGTGAAAAGGGGTTTGGATGAATTTATAAATAAAATAGACAAGCAATTGATTAAGTGAACCAAAACATACACAAGTGAATGAAAAATTACTTCTGTTACTTTATTGATATTGAATAATCTGGATTACATTGAAACAGAGTTTTATTTAGGGCATAAAACCCAACTCTTAGATGTACTCACAAGTATGTTGATTAACACCCTAAATATGAACTTCTAAAACGATTATGAAATAAACACATATAAAGTATTAGAAACCTTACATTGGGTGCAGCAGAATAATATGACTCCTTCCGTTCAGATCTCTAACCCACGTATCGCTTCTGTCGCAGAGTATTATCAAGATCTGAACCTGGATCTCTTTCTCTCCTTCTTTAGTGCTAAAACTCCTTCTTGTTGAATGTCTTTCTTCACGATCTTCCTCACTATGATTGGGGTATCATTTGCTGTGTGTGGGCACTCCTCTAACACTAAGTAACTTCGAAATTGAAGAGGGAAGAAAGAGAAGAAGGTGGCGGCTAGGTATAGAGAGAGAAGGCTCAGGTTTTTCTCTGAAGGAAATCAGAAGTAAAAGTGTAATTTTCCTGAAGCCTTCACTATCTATTTATAGCATTCCACTAGGGTTAGGTTTGAATTATTTGGCATTAAAATAATGAAAATATCAGATGATAAATCCTATAAAAGTGGCCGGCCCTATACAATATGGATTTGGGCCTCACTTTTTGCAATTTTGCAGTTTTATCAATTCTGCATCTAAGTTTCTCAAAAACGCCAATTTTCAAATTCAACCATTTAAATGCCAATTCTAACTATTTAATAGCTATAAATAATTATTAAATAATATTGTCATTTATCATATTTATTAATTGAACCATTCAAAGTATCATAATTAACAAATATGCCCCTAAAACTCTTTCTTTACAATTTCGCCCTTACTTAGTGAAAAATTCACAAATAGACATAGTCTAAATTGAGAATTATAATTGATTAATCAAAACCAATTATATGAGTCTTACAAGCAATATTATCTCAACTAGTGGGGGGACCATGGGTCTATATAACCGAGCTTCCAATAAGCAGATCAAGAATTTATAACCTAAATTCACTGACTTATTAATTCTTCGTTGAATCCACACATAGAACTTAGAATTCACTCTCAGTATATAGAATGCTCTATATGTTCCACCATATAGATACATCATTAGTTATCCATTGTTATAATCCTAATTTGATCAATGATCCTCTATATGAATGATCTACACTGTAAGGGATTAGATTACCGTTACACCCTACAATGTATTTTATCCTTAAAACACTTAACCCCGTATAAATGATATTTCAGCTTATGTGAAATGAGTACTCCACCATTTATTTTCGTTTGGTCAAGCTCGAAGGAGATCATCCTTTACTTACTATTCGCCAGATAGAAGCTATAGATTCCATGTTTATGTTAGCGCTCCCACTCAATTGCACTACCGTGTTCCCAAAATGTACGTATCACCGTGAACCAAAAGTAGGCTTAACTAACAAATCAAAGAACACGAATAGCCTCTTGAGATTGAGCCTAATCATAACAGGATTAAGATCATTTGATCTAGGATTAACTAGGCGATATTGACTTGAATAGATATTACGGTAAGTTTAATAAATCTAAGTCAAAGTTCAATATCGGTCCCTTCCGATGCATACTCCATGCATCCAACCTGAGCCTTACTTTAACCAATGCTCTGGAAAGAACATAGCATTTCTCCAAATGCAAGTAAACTCTGTTGTAGATTATCATATCAGTAAAACCCTGTGTCTGATAAATCTAGGAAACTTTATTCACATAGTCATGTTTACTTTCCAAGATGTTGACAACACAATAAACAGGATCAAGGATGTGAAAAGGGTTTCAGATGAATTCACACATTATGTACATATAATCATGAAATAAATCATGCGAACCATGCAACATTAAATGTCATTTCTGATCTATATTAATAAGTAAATCTGATTTTATTGAAATGAGTTTTATTTAGGGCATAAATCCCAACATTATATTGCATAGGGACAAAATTTCCGTTACACCATTTCAATGTATTGTATCCTTAGCAACCTATAAATGATATTTTAGTGAACTAATATAATCACTAAAATGAGCGCTCTATCATTTATCTCTATTTAGCCAAGCTCGAAGGAAATAATCGTTTCACTTCTATGTCCGGATAGAAGCTATAGATTCCATATCTATGTTAAGCACTCCCACTCAATTGTACTATCATGTTCCCAAAATGTACGTATCACCCAGACCAAAAGGTAGGCTTAACTAACAAATCAAAGAACACAAATAACACTCTTGAGATCAAACGTACGCATCTTAGGATTGAGATCATTTGATCTAGGATCAACTAGGTGATATTGAATTGAATAGATATTACGGTATGATTATTATATCTAGTTCAAGTTCAATATCGATCCCTTCCGATGCATACTCCATACATCCAACTCAAGCTTACTTTAACCAATGCCCTGGAAAGGACATAGCACTTATCCAAGGTGCAAGTAAACTACGTTGTTGATTATCATATCAGTCAAACCTGTTGTACTGATAAATCTAGGAATACATTTAATCACACAATCTTGATTACTTTCCACTATGTTGACTACACAATAAACAAGAATATCAGTGTGATAAGGATTTGGATGAATTTATTAATAAAATAAGTAAACAAATGATCACATGAACCAAATAACACATTAAACAAGTAATAAAATTAAATCTGTTTCTTTATTGATAATTGAATAGGAAAGATTACATTGAAATAGAGTTTTATTTAGAGCACAAAGCCCAACAGTAGGAAACAAGACTGTGTTTCTCAAAGGCACATTACCTCAACCTCTGGTCGAAGATCCTCTTCATCATCACTGGCTTTGCTGCAATCAAATGGTGATGTCATGGATTCTTCATTCAGTCACCCCTAAAATTAAGAGTAGTATCATGTTTCTTGATACATCGGCTGAGATGTGGATTGAACTCAAATCCTGTTTTGATCAAGGTATTGGCCCTAGAATCTTTGAACTTAGAGAAACTCTTATCACACTTCAACAAGGCAATGATTTTGTTTGTTCATATTTTACAAAACTTAAGTGTATGTGGGATGAAATTCAAGAATTGAGACCTCAGATTCCTTGTACTTGTGCTGCCTCTGTTGATAATTTGGCTTTCCTGAATTAAGAACAGGTTCTCCAATTTCTCACAAGGTTAAATGAATCTTTCTTTCCTATCCGTGCACAAATTCTTCTGATTGATTCGTTTCCATCTTTGTCCAAAGTTTTCTCCATGGTTGTCCATGAAGAAAGACAACTCAAAAATCCTCAACTCCCACTACTGGCCTCTGTCCAAGAATCCACTAAACCCCCTACTGCTCTTGCTCAAAATCCCTCTACTTCTGCAGCATCTACTAATCCTCGTCCCAATAAAAAGATGAGACCCTATTGCTCTATTTGTCACAAACGAAGCCATGCATTTAAAAGAAAAATATTTTTTCTTAATCGGTTTTCCTCCTGGTTATGGTGAGAAGAAGAAATTTGATGAACTCTCTGACCATTATGCCTCCACTTCAGTCGACCAATATGGTGTTCTGTCTAATCTTTCAAAGCAAGAAGATATTTCGGCCATAATCTCACTGCTCACACAGAAGCTACAACACCCACCTACTACAGATGCATCTAAACCTTTTACATCTCATGTTTCTGGTAAATCTTCTCATAATTGTTTATGGATTGTTGATAGTGGTGCTTCACACCACATATATTGTGATATTTCTTTATTTTCTACTATGCATAAGAATACTATTGCCCATACTATTACTCTTCCAAATGGTTCCACTATTAGAGTGCATAATTCAGGTAACATCAACATTTCACAGGATCTTTCAATCTCTAATGTTAATTTTCAATTCAATATGTTTAGTGTTTCTAGTTTTTTCACTAATACCTCTAACAATATTCATTTTACCACTGATTCTTGCACATTACAGGGTCCTCAGAACAAGAGAATTGAGACAACTAAACGAATTGGCAACTTATACTTCCTGCTGCAATTTTCCAATTCTCCCACATCTCCATTTCCTTGTAATCAATATAATAAAACTTCTAACAATACCTTTTCATGGCATTCTAGACTTGGACATCCTTCCTGTTGGGTTTTATGCCCTAAATAAAACACTTTACAATCTGATTAGTTATCAATGTAAGAAATTTGAAGTGATTTATGTTTGCATGAATTTTACATGCTAATGGTTTAATATGTTTATTACATTCACACACACAAAATCAGTTAAATCCAGATCATATGTTTATTCACAATTACAGTATCGTCAACACAGTGGAATGTGTTTGTGATCATATGAATCAAAAGAATAGGTCCCTGTTTCATCAGTGTTTTGGATTTACACTAATGTGATAATTAGCGATGATGTGTACTTACACTTGGAGTAAGTGTTATGTTCTTTCCAGGACATTAGTAAAGTATACTAGTTTCGAATGTATGGAGTATACATTGGACTGGACCGATATTGCAACTAAGTTAAGATATTACAAACTTACCGTTATATATCTTTCCAAGTCAATATCAGTAGTTGATCTTAAGATTAAAAGAATCTAAATCCTGATATGCCTACGCTCAACTCAGGAGTACTATTCATGTTCTTTGATTTATTAGTTAAGCCTACTTTTAGGTCAGGGTGATACGTATATTTTGGGAACATGATAGTATGATTGAGTGGGAGTGCTGAACATAAATATAGAATCTATAGCTTCTACTGATGTATAGAAGTCAAGTGATGATTCCCTTCGAGCTTAGAAAATAGAAGTAAATGGATGAGCTCTTGTTTAACTGACTAATTATTAGATCACTAAACACCATTTACAGGTAGCTAAGTGTTTTAAGGGGCAACATACATTGAGGGGTGAGAACGGTAAAATTATCCCATCTCGATGTAGATCATCTATATAGAGGATCTTTAAATCACAATAAGATTATAACAATGGTTAAATGAGATAGCATATTGATATCGTGGAACATATAATATGCTCTATATAAGTCTGAGAGTGCAATTCTAAGTTCTAAGAGTGGATTCAACGAAGAATTAATAAGTAGGAATTTACTTGGTAAATTTGGTTCACTTATTGGAAGCTCAGCATATAGATCCATGGTCCCCATTCTAGTTGAGAACATTCTGCTTGTAAGACTCATTAATTGATTCGTGATTGATCAATTATAATTCTAAAGTTAGACTATGTCTAATTTGTGAATTTTCACTAAGCAAGGGTGAAATTGTAAAGAAAAGAGATTTTAGGTTTGTTTATTTATTAATGGACTTTATATGTCTAGCTAATAATTAAATTAAATGAAAATATTATTTAATAATCTATTTTAGTTATTAAATAATTAGTTTTGGCATTTAAATGGTTAGAATTGGAAAATTGGCGTTTTTGAGAAAATAGAAATAAAATTTGTTAAAACTGCAAAATCAAGTGGGGCCCATTATCACACCATGGCCAGCCACTATTTGTAGAAATTCAAATTGATATTTTTATTATTTTAGTGCCAAATAATTCCTAACCTAAACCTAGTAGTTGCCTATAAATAGAAAGTGATGGCTCAGTCAAAATACAACTTTGAACACATTCGTTAGTTGTCTGACAGAAATTTCTCTCTTCAAAAAAACTGAGCCTTCCCTATTTTCTATACCTTGGCCGAAACCCTCTTCTCTTTTCCTCTTCCTAAATTTCGACCCTAGTGAAAGAGTGAGTGCCCACACACAGCAAGCAGTAACTCAATCATAGATTGGAAGACTGTGAAGGATCAAACTCAAAGAAGAAGGACATTCGGGCTCAGATCTTGATTATACTCTGCGACAGAAAGGATACAAGGGTTAGAGATCTGAGTGGAAGGAGACATTAATTCTGCTGCATCAATGTAAGGTTCTCTTAACTTTATATGTGTTTAATTTATCGTTTTAGAAAGTTCATATTTAGGGTGTTAAATGTAAAGACCGCTTTTTAATTTGGAAACTAGCAGTTAATCATGTTTAATTATGAAATTATTTATAGCTATTTAAATAATTATTTATACTATTATTATTGAATTCTGAGATACATTTTATGTCATTTAGTAGTTTTCATAATTTTGCATTTCTGGTGCCCGGTAACATGGAACTCGGTGTTTGGATCAGTAAAATCACAACTTAGTATGTTAGTAGATTGGGACGGTTATTAGACATTGGGAATGTCGGGAATGGCCGGGAATTTAGAATTTCCCAAAAATACCCCCTTTAGTGTTAATTATGAGATTTTAGTGTGAAGGGGAAAAATGGTCACTTTGCCCCATTGTTAGTTTGTCTTTTTGTGGCTTAATAATTTGGAAAATATATGTTTTATTTTATTATGTGTTGGCTGAAATGTAAGGGAAATAAATATTAATTCTTTTGTTTATTCAAAATTCCAAAGTTAGAAAAATCAAAGCTTTTTCTCTCAAAATTCTCTCTCTATTTTGGGCCCTTGGAGCAGCTGGGTTTTGCTTCTCTTTCTTTGTGGATTCAAGATTTATATGTGTTTAATCCAAGCTAGGTTAGCTCCTCATCTTTTCTTCTTAAAGTTTGTTGAATTTTAATGAAAATGGTGTAATGCATGCTTGATAATTTGATGTTGTTGCTACTGTGATTCTGTTGTTATTTTCAGAGATTTAAGCATGTTAAATTAAGGATATTTGAGCTGTTAGTAATGCAAGATAGTTAGGTTGCTTGAGTTATGGTTTTTCTATGCAAAAGCTTGAGTTTTCAAAGTGGATTTGTGAGTTTTGTTGCTGTGTTTATTGAGGTCGATTTCTTGTGTTTTCAGAGGCTTTTATATGCATGTTTAAGTAGCTTTGATCTGATTTGGATGCATGTTAGTTGAATTTAACCAAGTTTGAGTTTTGGAACTCAAAGCTTGGGCTTTAATGGCATTTTTGATTTATGGGTGTTATGGGCTGTGTAGTTGCTTTAGAAATGTTATTTGGGTCATTTAGAACAGGTCTGGATGTTTTGGCATTGTTTGGATTGGATTTGAGCATTGTGTGAATTTTTGAAAAATTCCTGCGAGGAACCGGAATTCCGGTTGTGCATCCGGAATTTCGGATGGGGTTCTGAAAATTCCCAGAACGGAATTCCAGTTTGACAACCGGTCTACCGGTTGGGGAAATTTCAGGAACCCTAGATTTCCTCGTTTTTATGTTATTTGGGGTATTGCCATGCTTTTTATCGATAGGGAAACTTTTAGTTCAAGGATTTCCTCGATATTTGTGTGATTGTATTTATCGACGACATCCTTGTGTACTCTCAGACAGAAGAGGAGCATGAGTTACATCTTCAGATGGTACTGCAACGGCTTCGGGAACAAAAGCTTTATGCCAAGTTCAAGAAATGTGAATTCTGGCTATCTCAGGTGTCCTTCTTAGGGCACATCGTCAGCAAAGATGGGATCAAGGTGGATCCCGGGAAGATAGAATCCGTCAGGGATGGGCCGAGACCGAAGACAGTGACAGAGATTAGAAGCTTCTTGGGTTTAGCTGGGTACTATCGTAGGTTTGTGGAAGGGTTTTCTAAAATTTCAATGCCCTTAACTGAACTTACAAAAAAGAATCAGCGGTTTGTCTGGTCAGACAAGTGCGAAGCTAGTTTTCAGGAGTTGAAACAGAGGTTGATTACCACTCCAGTGCTAGCTTTGCCTTCAGACAACGAGAAATTCGTAGTTTATTGCGATGCATCCAGACAGGGTCTGGGGTGTGTGCTGATGCAGGCCGATCGGGTCATCGCTTATGCTTCCCGCCAGTTAAAGGATTATGAACAGCGATACCCGACTCATGATCTAGAGTTGGCCGCGGTGGTTTTCGCATTGAAGATTTAGCGGCATTACCTTTACGGAGAAAGGTGTGAAATCTATACCGACCATAAAAGTCTCAAGTATTTCTTTACTCAGAAAGATTTGAACATGAGACAGAGGCGTTGGTTGGAATTAGTGAAAGATTACGACTGTGAGATTCTCTATCACCCTGTGAAGGCCAATGTAGTGGCCGATGCCCTGAGCAGGAAGGGTCCTGGGCAAGTAGCTAGCTTGATTCAGATCTCTCCTCAGCTAGCAGAGGACATGGTTAAATCCAGCATTGAGTTTGTGGTAGGTCGGCTTCACAACCTAACGCTGCAATCTGATCTGTTGGAAAGAATTAAAGCCGCTCAGATGACCGATCCAGAGTTAGTGAAGATCAGAGATGAGGTTTTGGCTGGTCAAGCCAGGGATTTTTCAGTGTCAGACAACGGGATGCTTCTGTATAAAGCTAGGGTTTGTGTTCCGAATAATGTGGAACTCAGGAATGAGATCTTTGAGGAGGCTCATTCTACCCCGTACTCTTTGCATCCCGGCACCACTAAGATGTACCAAGATCTTAAACCGTACTTCTGGTGGAGCGGTATGAAGAAGAATTTGGTAGAATTCGTATCGAGGTGCCTCACTTGTCAGCAGATTAAGGCTGAACATCAGAGACCAGCAGGGTGGTTGCAGCCTTTAACCCTACCTGAATGGAAGTGGGAAGATATTACGATGGATTTCGTGGTCGGGTTACCTAGAACCACGGGTTTAGTTGATTCCATCTGGGTAGTGGTGGATCGATTCACGAAATGTGCTCATTTTCTGCCTGTTAGAACAACATTTACAGTGGATCAGTTGGCATAATTGTATGTCAAAGAGATTGTAAGACTTCACGGGGTACCGAAGTCCATAGTTTTGGATAGGGATCTGAAGTTCACCTCCAAGTTTTGGCAGAGTTTGCAACAAGCAATGGGTACAAAACTGAAATTTAGTACAGCATTCCATCCTCAGACAGATGGTCAGTCCGAAAGAACAATTCAGATATTGGAGGACATGTTACGAGCCTGCGTTATGGATTTTGAAGGCTCTTGGAATAAATATCTATCGTTGATTGAATTTTCTTACAACAACAGTTATCAGAGTACGATAGGGATGGCTCCCTATGAACTGTTATACGGTAGGAAATGTAGATCTCCCATCCACTGGGATGAGACAGGGGAGAGAAAATACTTAGGTCCGGAGTCAGTGCAGCGGACCAATGAGGCAATAGAAAAGATAAAAGCTAGAATGCTTGCCTCACAGAGTAGACTATTAAGTTACGCAGATCCGAAACGCAGAGATGTTGAGTTCCAAGTAGGGGACCATGTGTTTTTACGAGTGTCTCCAATGAAGGGGATCAAACGTTTCGGGATAAGAGGCAAGTTATGCCCTAGATTTACAGGACCTTTGGAGATTCTCGAGAAGATAGGTCAAGTAGCATACCGGTTAGCATTGCCTCCAGCATTATCAGCAGTTCACAACGTATTCCATGTCTCGATGTTGAGAAAATACGTTTCAGATCCCTCTCATATACTCAGTTATGAGAGCCTAGAACTGCAGCCAGACATGTCTTACGAAGAACAGCCAGTGCAGATCCTAGATAGAAAGGATAAAGTCCTTCGGAATAAGACCATAGCATTGGTCAAAGTTCTCTGGAGAAACAGCAAGGTGGAGGAAGCCACCTGGGAGCTAGAGTCAGATATGAGAGCTCAATATCCAGAGTTATTCAGGTTAGATTTCGAGGACGAAATCCTTTTAAGGGGGGAACAGTTGTAAAGACCGCTTAGTTTAATTTGGAAATTAGAAGGTAATCATGTTTAATTATGAAATTATTTATAGCTATTTAAATAATTATTTATACTGTTATTATTGAATTCTGAGATGCATTTTATGTCATTTAGTAGTTTTCATAATTTTGCATTTCCGGTGCCCGGTAACATGGAACTCGGTGTTTGGCTCAGTAAAATCACAACTTAGTATGTTAGTAGATTGGGACGGTTATTAGACATTGGGAATGTCGGGAATGGCCGGGAATTTAGAATTTCCCAAAAATACCCCCTTTAGTGTTAATTATGAGATTTTAGTGTGAAGGGGCAAAATTGTCATTTTACCCCATTGTTAGTTTGTCTTTTTGTGGCTTAATAATTTGGAAAATATATGTTTTATTTTATTATGTGTTGGCTGAAATGTAAGGGAAATAAATATTAATTCTTTTGTTTAATTCTTTTGTTTATTCAAAATTCCAAAGTTAGAAAAATCAAAGCTTTTTCTCTCAAAATTCTCTCTCTATTTTCGGCCCTTGGAGCAGCTGGGTTTTGCTTCTCTTTCTTTGTGGATTCAAGATTTATATGTGTTTAATCCAAGCTAGGTTAGCTCCTCATCTTTTCTTCTTAAAGTTTGTTGAATTTTGATGAAAATGGTGTAATGCATGCTTGATAATTTGATGTTGTTGCTGCTGTGATTCTGTTGTTATTTTCAGAGATTTAAGAATGTTAAATTAAGGATATTTGAGCTGTTAGTAATGCATGATAGTTAGGTTGCTTGAGTTATGGTTTTTCTATGCAAAAGCTTGAGTTTTCAAAGTGGATTTGTGAGTTTTGTTGCTGTGTTTGTTGAGGTCGATTTCTTGTGTTTTCAGAGGCTTTTATATGCATGTTTAAGTAGCTTTGATCTTATTTGGATGCATGTTAGTTGAATTTAACCAAGTTTGAGTTTTGGAACTCAAAGCTTGGGCTTTAATGGCATTTTTGATTTATGGGTGTTCTAGGCTGTGTAGTTGCTTTAGAAACGTTATTTGGGTCATTTAGAACAAGTCTGGATGTTTTGGCATTGTTTGGATTGGATTTGAGCATTGTGTGAATTTTTGAAAAATTCCTACGAGGAACCGGAATTCCGGTTGTGCATCCGGAATTCCTGGTGGGGTTCTGAAAATTCCCAGAACTGGAATTTCGGTTGGACAACCGGTCTACCGGTTGGGGAAATTTCAGGAACCCTAGATTTCCTCGTTTTTATGTTATTTAGAGTATTGCCATGCTTTTTATCGATAGGGAAACTTTTAGTTCCTAGTTTAAGTACCCGGGAAGTGATTTAGTGTATCACTTATAGTGTTGTGATTTTAATGGTTTAGGAGCCTGTAATCCGCCACGCAGATAGTTCCAGTCAGGTTGACCGGGACACCTAAATTCGGAATCCAGTTAAGATTAGTATAACAGTATGCATATGTAGATTACATGTTTAGCGTGCATGTAGGAAGCCTGTTAGATAACATTAGATATGTATGTTGGCTTCGAACCATCCGACTGTGTCACGTCGGTACAGGCTGGAGTATGACCAGCAGCTCGAGTATGACCAGTTCGACCGATTAGGCTGACACTGTATCACATCGGTGTAGGCTAGAGTATGACTAGCAGCTGGAGTATGACCAGTATGACCGAGTATAGGCTGATACTTAGGTTGGTGGTTCCGTACTATTTGACGTATCACGTCGGTACAGGCTGGAGTATGACCAGCAGCTGGAGTATGACCAGTTCGACCGATTAGGCTGATACTGTAACACGTCGGTACAGGCTGGAGTATGACCAGCAGCCGGAGTATGACCGGTTCGACCGATTAGGCTGTTACTTGTCAATAGTACCGTCCCTATGAACGTTCAGAACTCAGTACCGTGTTGGACAAGGCAGTTAAGGGGACTCAGTATCGTGTTGGACACTGCAGTTAGGGTTATGGTCAGGGGTATGGGCGTCTGATCATGACCGGGATTTATGTATGAGTATTATTATGCTTTTCTTACTGAGTCTGTCGAGTCACAGTGCTATGTTTATGTGTAGGTAAAGGCAAGGCTAGGGCTGATGGACCGTGAACGAGCCTATGAAGATTGTACAAGTCGGGGCGGTTAGGCCTGGAGCGTACAATCATCGGGACAGCGAGGCTATTTTTGTAATTAGTCGCTAGGCGACAAGTATTTTATATAGACAGTAAACTTTTGTAAATGATTTTGTAATCGGGATCCCGAGTATTTTGTATAAATATTTTACAAGTTTAATTAAAAAGCAAAAATTTTAATTAATCAAGTTTTTCCATAAACCTCGTTGATTAGCAACGAGCTGCACAGTATGTTTAAAAATCACGTAATACGCCTATGCTAGTTAGGGTGTTACATTAAACAACATACTTGTGAGTAGATCTAAGATCCTGGTAAAATAAATTCCAACAACTCGCCTCAAAGCCATGGTAATTGATTTTCTTGCAAGAAATTTGGACTTTAAAATGATTATTTGTTATTTGGATGGTTTCATGTTGTATTAAGTGTTATTTGATGATTGATTGATGTTTGTGAATTTTCGTGAAAAATAATTTAAATGTTGTTTCTGGAAATATTTGTATTGGATAGTATGGAAAAAATTAAGCAAGTTACTTTTTTACAGAACTCAATTTCGATTTAATTTGAATTAGTTATGATTTTTTGAAGTTTCGAAAAATATCGGAGTCGTGCATCTATACATGCGCGGGCGCATGAGGCGTTCCCTCGGACAGCACGCGCGCAGACAACCTTTTTGTCTGAAAAATTGGGCTCCGCGCGCGGAACAGGCTGCTTGCAGCCTTCTGCGCCGGCCATCCTCGCCCATGCAGCCTCCATTGCGCGCGCGGATAGTATGCTTGGCATACTGTCCGTACAGCTCGCAAATTTTTCGTTTTTCTTCGTTTTTTCATGCTTTTTCATGGAATTAACATCCGATTTTTTGTGTAGTTCTGTATTTATATATTTACTTTTCCTAATTCAATTCTAATTATCATAATTAATTTATTTAATATTTTTTTAAAATTTAATTAATGATATTTGTGTAATTTGAATTTGAAATTAGTAAATATCTATCTTTTTTGCTTAATTATCTATCTTATTTTTTAAATTTGATTATATCCTATCTTATTTTTAAATTTAAGGTCAGATTTTAAATTTTTAAAATTAATTTTTTTTTTTAAATAATTTGACCTTATTTAAATTTAAAATAAGATAACTATAATCATGTAATTTTAAATAGATGTAAGATATTTTGCTAACTTTTAAATTTTGTTATTTTATTTATTTAAATTAAATTTAAAATCTGAAAAAAGATATTTAATTTATCTTTTTTAATTTTTATTTAATTTTTATTTATAAAATAACATTTAATTTTTAAAAGTAGTTAGGAAATTTTGAAATGATATTTAGGTTAGTTGAAACCTAATTTTTCAAAATTGTAGGTTTAATTTTAAATATTTATTATTTTAATAATTTAGAAATTAAATATATATATTTTTATTTTCGAAAAATAATTTTTTTTATTTCTATTTTTTTTTGAAAAATTAAATATTTTTATTTATTTATTATATTATTTTATTTTCGAAATTTATTTATTTAAAATTAAATAAATCCTACTTCCAACTATCCAGCTAACCTTGTTGCAGGAGTATGTGGTTTTAGCTTGTTTGTAAGTTTTCAAAACCTATTATTACTTTATTGCAAATAGCCATGGTTACTTTTTGCCATATCTAATGATCTGATGGCTCCCTTGGTCTAGTTAATAATTTGTAACACGTAAATTTTACAATCTTCTTTCATCTGTGTATGACCTAGCAACATGATAGGACCCATCCAAGGGTGAACCTGTGTGAGCCTATATGTTTATTTTATATATAGATGCATATAGGTTGTTGCTAAATAAAATGTCACACCATGATAGATTTTATTTAGGTCCATTTAGTTTTTGGACCTATTCAATTAAGAAAAGTTATTTATTTAAAGGTTAAATTCCTCTCTTTGGGGCCTTGTGTGAGAGTTGGGAGCCATAGAAGTGGGTACGACATACTGAACCCAACACCCCCTCACATGAACTACCCCAATTGTGAAGGCCCATTTGCCTGATTTGAATAACTGTACTAGGTTAATTATATTAGTTTGACCTAATAAAATTGAATTAGCAACATAATTAACTTTTAAAATATATGAAAATTTATTTTCATTTTAATATTTTAAAGTTAATTTTAAGAAAAACACTTTTAGTTTTAGATATTATTTCTAGACAAACTATTTGTATTTTTCTTGTATTTAATTAAATAAAGAATTTTAACTAACTAGATTCTTTCTGGAGCTTGTTTAATTAAATATTCCTATTTAAGTTATAAATTAGTTATTTTAACTGATTTTTCATATCTAACTTAAATTTGAATATTTTATTTAAATTTTAAATAAAGTTGAGGAATCCTAGGCATTAGTTATTAAAGATTCTTAAGATATTTTTTTAAGTTAGTTTTAAACTTAAAATGGAATATTTTTCAAATTAAGTGGTTATAACTTAATTTTTGATATTTAATTGAATCTAAATTTGAAATTATTTAAGTTCTAGATTTTTTCTACATAACTTAAATTAGATATTTTTCAATTTTTGTTGAAAAGATACTTAGTCAAATAAGATATTTTCTAGATAGTTATTTCTAGACTACTTATTATTTCTAATATCTAAATAGGAAAATATTATACATTGTGAAATTAATTATTTAAATAATTAATTTTGGTACAATTTTATTTAAGTATATTTTTCCTAGTATTAAACTAGAAATTAATAATTAAGCTTTCTCTACACTTAATTATTTATTTCTTGAATTTAATACATTTAATTAAATTAAAAAATTTAAATATCTAAGTTGATTTTCATCATGTTACTTAAATATTTATTTTCATGACACTTAATTAAATAGAAAACTATTTTTAGGTTGAAATTTAATTTTTCAACTTAAATTTAAATAATTTTCAAAATATTTTTTTATTATATTAATCAATTTCGAAAATTGCATCTTAATTATGCAATATTTTTTAATTTTTCTTGAAAAATAGATTGAGTTGTAAATTAATTATTTATTTTAATTAATTCTTGGACCAACTTCAATCAATGATTTTTTCATCAATTGATTAATTTAAAATAAATGAATTAAAATATATTCTTAGAAATTGAATTAACTAGTCAAAAGAAAATCTAGATAGGTGATATTTTTGCTTGAACTATTTTTTCTAAGTTTTATTATTTTCGAAATTTGTATAGTTTTTATACTTTATTTTTCGAATACAATAAATATATTCTTATGGAAATTTTTAAGTTGCTAATTAATTTAAATTAATACAACTTAAATTAATTTCCTTAATATTTCTATTTAAGATTACTGCTAAGATGGAAATAATTAATTTTATTTCAATCACCATCATAGTATAATTTTATAAATATTATATTAAATTCTTATTTTGGATTTCTTTTTAATTCTAAATTTGATATTTAATGAATATATTTATTAGAATAATAAAGAAAATACATTTTAAAGAATGAGCTTTATTATTATTAAGATATTCGATCTCCATTGTTGGTTTTACATCGCATTTGTTTTAGTGAGTAATCCTCCCTAATGGAGGAACGTTCATTAGCAATTTCGCACCGTTTAATCTCGAAGGATAAGTAGTTTGTAAGTGTTTTATATGGTATAGATCACCCTAATGGTGGCGACCATATTTGACTTGCAAATTGCGAAACAATGGTAGTAGCTCATAAGATAGAATAGCCTTGATTCTCGCCTAAACTGGACAACGCTGGATTCCAATCTTGATCGAATAAAAGGTTGCTAGAATGTTTAACATTTTAGATGAGCTGACAACTCTATTCAATAGATGGTAGCTTTGACTCTCGCCTAAACGGGACACTAATATCAGTTTATTGAAAAATCTTGGAAATTATTTAGGATTGAATTTTTTAAGTATTTTCTCATATCATTCCTACTTGCTATGTGCTTATAATTTCTGAATTGATTTTGTGTTAAACCATTATTAATTTCTATTTGTTGATTTCTATTATTTTGTAGTATCCTGAGTTATCATAATGAATCCCATGTTATCAATGTTGACTGAAAATAAGCTGAATGGATCTAACTTTCCTAAATAGAATGAGAACATTAATATTGCTCTCATAGGAGAAAGTGCCTTGTTTGTTTTAACTGAGCCGTCACCTGAAGTGCCTGGGGACAATGCATCCAAAGCTGTGAAAGAAAAGTATGAGCGTTGGCAGAAAGCAAATGGCAAAGCTCTATACTTTATGCTTTCCAGCATGGTTGACACCCTCAAAACTTAGTTTTCTAAAACCGAGAAGGCTGCTGAAGTTATGACGAAGTTAAATGAGCTATTCGGTAAGGCATCACTTCAGTCACGCTTTGACGCGACTAAGAAGTACATTAATGCACGGATGGAACCTCATCAAAACGTGGGTGACCATGTTCTCCTTATGGCAAGTTATTTCCAAGAAGCCCAGGATCATGGTGCTGAAATGGACAGCGCTACTCAAGTAAGCCTTATCTTGAATAGCCTGACTCCAGCATTTCTACCATACACATCAAATTATATCATGAATAAGAAGGAAATAGACTTTCATGAGTTAGTCAATGACCTTCAAACTTATGAAAATTTGATTGGAGGACCCAAGAAGAAAGGGAGTAAACCTCACAATCATGGGAATGGTAATGGGACGATGAAACCTGAAGCAAATGTTGCCTCTGCTTCGAAACCCAAATCGAAGAAGAAGTGGAAGAACACCAAGAAGCGTGCAAAAGCCATGAAACACAAAAAGGCTGCAGCTTCTGGTGATGCTACACTTATAGGAAAGTGTTTCTACCGCAATGAAAAAGGTCATTGGAAACCCCAGTGTCCTAAACTTCTTTCAAAGAAACAAGGTATTTCTATTTATAAACTTTAAGAGTTTTAGTGAATTATTATCCAATTGGATTTATGATTCTGGACTAACTTTGTTTATTTGTTTTCTTCTTCTTATAGGCCAAGCTACTTGAACTTAGATGAGTTGGATCGGAAAGCTGGACCAAGGGTGAAATCGTCCAGATGAAGATGAAGCTCTTCAGTTTCTTTTGAATTAATTGTTTTAGTTTAAAGACAATTTGGATTTCAAATTTTAGTTAGGGATATTTATCTCTGGTTTTCTCATATTGTTGCAATACATTTTTTTTTTATTATTAATAAAGTTTCTTTTAATTTTCAAATCAAACCATTGCAATTTATGAGATTGAGCTTCATTTACTTTATCTTCATCAATTATTACCACATTATATTTATATGTTTGTTTGTGTAAGTGTTTTTATTATTGATGCAAATTCTATAATATTTACAACTCTTCATAGAGTTATATTAAATAAACACTAGAAACTAATTCTATGTTTATTAATAATTGTTAATTCTAATACAGTTATTAAGAATTTGTTTAATAAAAGGATCTTTTGATCTGATAGGGTGGAGAAAAGTTAAGAAAACTATGCAGTTCAACGATCTTTTATATCTAATGAACTCTGCATAGTATTCAAACTCCACATCAACTCTATCACACTTAGAGAATCATGATCTTTACAACCTTTAGGGGTGGATCATAATCTCGAATATACTTAAGGGTGGAAGTTATCCACAATACCCTATATGTATATACTTAGGGGTGGAGTCTATTCCACAATTCCCTATGTAACACATATTTTCTTTAAACATGGAAGTAATATAATGACTTAGCTATTATCAATATAAATCCTTGATCTTGATTGTATGTTCCATTTCGTTTTACTATTGTAAGTAAAAGTTTGATACCTATGAAAGTTCTTTGATAAAGTTTCACACTACCTTAATTGAGTGGGAGAATTTTAAAATTCTATACCCATCTTCATCAAGTTGACACTTGTGATAGGTACTTAAGAACAATACTGAAAAGCAAATCTAACCATACACATGGATAGGTATAACTTATCAGAATTATGAGAATAAGATAAAGAACTCTAGTTCAGTCTATTCGAATGACATGAACCAAGAATTCTTAATCCTCATAAAATTTTATGGTATCTTAATTTTGATTACTTAATCTCTGGCATGTATTTTTCACTTCATATACTAGTCTGCTATGTTGATGACTTAGTCTTAACTTAAAGTTTCAGACTAATACAAAAGTCACAACTAGGTAACTCTACAAAACAATCAGAGGTTAAAAGCATTATTTAACCAGACATCTGCTATTGAGTGGGAGCTATCTGAGATGTAATCAAATAGGGAACATTAGAAGATATTCAAGAAAGATTTATGAAAGTGATCTATATGTTAGATATTAAGGAACTGTGTATCAGTTGTCCTTGTATCTCACCATTACATTTCAAAATTTGTTGAGATGGTGCTTACTTTGGGGGTGGAGGAATTATTCTACAATAATTCAAGCTCTACCAGAGAAGAATTATAACTTTGTAAATTCGAAAATATCAAGAAAGTTATATTACTGAAAAAAAGTCTACACTGTATTATCTCAATTACATATTTTAAAATATGAGAGATATGTCTTCTGTTAATTCAGATATACTTTAAAACAGTAAAGATTTCAGTATCCCTTGATGAGTAAAGCATATAGTAAATGATGTTTCATAAGTGTATTTATGAACTAGTTTCCAGAAGTTTGGGTGGATTCAAATATACTACACTTGATCTAAGATCAAGACATCAGATTGACCTATTTGCATACTTTGTTTTATATTAGTGCAAGTGGGAGTTTGTTGGATTTTATGCCCTAAATAAAACTCTTTACAATCTGATTAGTTATCAATATAAGAAATTTGAAGTGATTTATGTTTGCATGAATTTTACATGCTAATGGTTTAATATGTTTATTACATTCACACACACAAAATCAGTTAAATCCAGATCATATGTTTATTCACAATTACAGTATCGTCAACACAGTGGAATGTGTTTGTGATCATATGAATCAAAAGAATAGGTGCCTGTTTCATCAGTGTTTTGGATTTACACTAATGTGATAATCAGCGATGATATGTACTTACACTTGAGTAAGTGTTATGTTCTTTCCAGGACATTAGTAAAGTATACTAGTTTCGAATGTATGGAGTATACATTGGACTGGACCGATATTGCAATTAAGTTAAGATATTACAAACTTACCGTTATATATATCTTTCCAAGTCAATATCAGTAGTTGATCTTAAGATTAAAAGAATCTAAATCCTGATATGCTTAGGCTCAACTCAGGAGTACTATTCATGTTCTTTGATTTATTAGTTAAGCCTACTTTTAGGTCAGAGTGATACGTATATTTTGGGAACATGATAGTATGATTGAGTGGGAGTGCTGAACATAAATATGGAATCTATAGCTTCTACTGGTGTATAGAAGTCAAGTGATGATTCCCTTCGAGCTTAGCAAATAGAAGTAAATGGATGAGCTATTGTTTAACTGGCTAATTATTAGATCACTAAACACCATTTACAGGTAGCTAAGTGTTTTAAGGGGCAAAATACATTGAGGGGTGAGAACGGTAAAATTATCCCATCTCGATGTAGATCATATATATAGAGGATCTTTAAATCACAATAAGATTATAACAATGGTTAAATGAGATAGCATATTGATATCGTGGAACATATAATATGCTCTATATAAGTCTGAGAGTGCAATTCTAAGTTCTAACAGTGGATATATTCAATGAAGAATTAATAAGTAGGAATTTACTTGGTAAAGTTGGTTCACTTATTGGAAGCTCAGCATATAGATCCATGGTCCCCATTCTAGTTGAGAACATTCTGCTTGTAAGACTCATTAATTGATTCGTGATTGATCAATTATAATTCTAAAGTTAGACTATGTCTAATTTGTGAATTTTCACTAAGCATGGGTGAAATTGTAAAGAAAAGAGATTCTAGGTTTATTTATTTATTAATGTACTTTATATGTCTAGTTAATAATTAAATTAAATGACAATATTATTTAATAATCTATTTTAGTTATTAAATAATTAGTTTTGGCATTTAAATGGTTAGAATTGGAAAATTGGCGTTTTTCAGAAAATAGAAATAAAATTTGTTAAAACTGCAAAATCAAGTGGGGCCCATTATCACACCATGGCCGGCCACTATTTGTGGAAATTTAAATTGATATTTTTATTATTTTAATGCCAAATAATTCCTAACCTAAACCTAGTAGTTGCCTATAAATAGAAAGTGATGGCTCAGTCAAAATACAACTTTGAACACATTCATTAGTTATCTGACAGAAATTTCTCTCTTCAGAAAAACTGAGCCTTCCCTATTTTCTATACCTTGGCCGAAACCCTCTTCTCTTTTCCTCTTCCTAAATTTCGATCCTAGTGAAAGCGTGAGTGCCCACACACAGCAAGCAGTAACTCAATAATTGGAAGACTGTGAAGGATCAAACTCAAAGAAGAAGGACATTCGGGCTCAGATCTTGATTATACTCTGCGACAGAAAGGATACAAGGGTTAGAGATCTGAGTGGAAGGAGACATTAATTCCGCTGCATCAATGTAAGGTTCTCTTAACTTTATATGTGTTTAATTTATCGTTTTAGAAAGTTCATATTTAGGGTGTTAAACAACATACTTGTGAGTAGATCTAAGATCCTGGTAAAATAAATTCCAACACTTCCTTGTCCACAACAAGCTTACTCAATAAGCAATTACATTCTGATCATGATGTTGTTTCCCCATGTTCTATATGTCATTTAGCTAAACAAAGAAGATTACCTTTTAATTCTCAAAATCATATATTGCTGAATCTTGCTTTGATTTAATTCATTTTGACATATGGGGTCCTTTTTATGTTCATAGCATTGAGGGTTATAGATATTTTTTAACTATTGTGGATAACCACAGCAGACATACTTGAATTTACATATTTCACTAATAGGTTGTAGTGGTGGTCATTGTTGGTAGTTGCTAGAATGGGTACGTGTTAACGGAATCAATATTTGTAATATGTTGTTTACTAATTTTTTTTGGAAATGGAATAGTTGTGATTTATCTTGTTTACTTTGTTAGGAATCGTAATCGGAATGCTTAAATTGACTAAATTGCCCTTTTGAGTTAAACTATATTATATGGTAGTTATTTTGTAAGATATATTTTAAAGGACAAAATTATCATTATATATTTAATATTAAAATTAAAATAATTAAAATCCATTACCCTATAATGGCATTTCTTACAAAATTGGTGGGGGAAGTTCTCCCTTATTTAGTCAAGTTTTCCCTTTTCTAATTTTAATAATGTAAGTAAACAAATATAAGGGAATGATTACCTTACGAATGATTTCAATTACTTATTAGTAAACATGTCGTAAGAGGAAAGAGAAGATGGAAAAAGAGGATGATGAATATTTTTGTTTTAATTTAATCTTTTTTATCTTATTTTAATTCAACTATCACTATAAAAAAATTGCTACTTTTAGTGACAAACTTTTAGTCACAACATAATTTTTTTATGACGAAATGTGATTTTTAGTCACAAGTTGTCACTAATTTAATTTTAATCACAATAAATATTGTGACTAAAAATACATTTAGTTACAACAAATTGTAATTTTTGTGACTAATACTTTTAGCCACGGACTTTAAGTTACAACACAATAATGATAATATATAATTAGACACAACTTTTTTATCTTTAGTCACAATTTTTTTTGGGACTAAAAGTAAAATTTTGAGTAGTATAAATATGTATATATATATATAATTTTCATTAAAAAACGATGTTATCTAGTAATAAAAAAAGAACAAAACAAAAGTATTCGAAGTAATTATTTATTATTGTGCAAAATAGTCTATAATTTCGTTTCAAAAAAAAAAAAAAATAGTCTATAATTTTGTTACTCTCACCAATTACTCTTATTTAATTAATATTTATTTATCCCTCATAAAAATCACGTTTATGTATTGTTCGACAAGGAAAAAAAACAATACACGTTTAAGTAACCATGACGCAAAACATGTATTTTTTTTTATTATTATTAATCATTTAGAGAAAACCATTTTATTAAATAATATATCTATATACCACCCTCATTCCCTATATATATATATATATATATATATTCAATATATATAATATATAATGATAGTATGATCATTTGTAACCAATAATATTCAACACTTGAATTGAGACATATTATAATTCCAATATTATTTATTTATTTATGGCTTTGAATTTACAAACATGACGGCTGATGCAAATTATCCCAAATCAGCAAAACAATTTTAGACACAAAACATCAACAGTATACTTAACCTAGTAATATATTCTTTAATTTGATGGTGATTTGATACCAGCTATAAAGTAAGCATTTTTGAGCAAGGGTAATGAGTAATGATCTACACTGCATATATGAGATTTATATTAAATAACGATAATTACTTGAAATTGCTTGCCTATATATGTAGCACTTTAGCGTTTTGTGTGCACATACATATCATTAGTATATGTATATATATTATATTAATTTGAATGTGCATATCATTAGATTTAAAAAATAAAAAGGATTAAGGTGCATGAAACCTAAAAAAAAAAAAATTAGGTGGTGTTTGGTTTACCGTATTGTAATTGTAATGGTAATAAGAATAATAATGAAATGTAATGGTAATAGTATTAGGAATACTATTATCATATGTGGTTTATTTTGTAATGAATATTGTAATTAGAATTAAAATTGATAAAAATATTGTTGTTTTATTTATTTATTTATATTTTGGTTAATTAAGATTTTTTTCTCGTACTTTGACATGTATTAAATCATACTCCTTAAACTTTTAAGGTCGTTAAAAATACCCCTGAACTAATGAGATTGTTGAATTTAAAGATTTTTTGTCCAATTTTAGTAAAAAAATTCTAACATAGATGAAAGTTCAGTGAGCATGATTTAGTACATGTCAAAGTTTGAGGGTATAATTTGGTAGATATCAAAGTCTGGGAGATGGTTTAGTACATAAACAATCATTGAAACAGTAAAATTGAATGAAATTAGAAAAAGTCTTTAAATTTAACAATCTCAATAATTTAGGAAGAATTTTTAACGGTCAAAATTTGGTACATATTAAAGTTTAGGAGAAAAAATCTTAATTAAGCTTATATTTTCAAAGTGAAAAAGGGAAGATGTAAAATTGTAAGAGTGTAAGAGTGTAAAATTGTCATTGTAATCCTTATTCAGGTAGGTGTAAGAGTATAATGAGAATTTATATAATTGGTGTAATAATAGAAATTCATTACAAAGGTTAGAAATACAAACTAAATATTGTAATGTGACTTTTATTCCATTACAATCTTAAATCCTGTTCGATTGAAAAGATGATTATTAAAATATTTGAGGGAGAGAGATACACATTGCTAACATTTTTGTATTAATTCTCATGTCCTATTAAATTAATTATATTACTTTATTTGTGTCTACACGCTATAGCCCTAAATTTATTAATATATTTTTCGTAATTAATTATAGAAATTATATTCTGAAAACGAGTGTAGCTAGTCGATTGAGATGACAATATCGCCATTTTTTCGCATTATAACCAGTCTACTTTTTGCCAAATATCTTTATATATATATATATGGGAGAGAAGAAAATGCCTGGTCTGCAATACATATGCACACACACATATGAATTTATATATTCAATTTGTTTCCTTAATTTATCAATTAGTTACTTAATTAGCTATATGATTTGCTTAATTTCAAACATTATTTTCTCATTCAAAAGATATATATGGTACTTTCATATTATCGTCATATATTTGTAGGACACACGTGCATATTATAATATCTCTTTTATCTTTTATATTAATGGTATCTTTTTCACATTGTAAATTTAAACACATTACACATAAAAAAAAATGAGTTTTACAAAAATACTGAATTTTAAACAAAAAATTACAATATTTTTATAAAACAAACGTAAAACTAAAACGACAAAACAGAACAATTAAAATAATAGTAGAATAACTAAACAATAATTATAGAAAAACAGTGAAAACTTAACACATGGTATACAAAATACACCGTATTTTTGAAATAAATTATGCGCCACAGTAAAAAAAATTGAAAAATTTGTGGTGTAAAAATCTCTAAAAAGAATGATTCTATGATTAATTTTTTATCCAATTCACATGTCAAAAAAAAATAATTATACAACTAAGAATTAATATACACAGCTAAAATAAAATTAATATAATTAAGCATATATATACGTGTAATATTAACTTAAGATATATATATAATTATATATTTTGGCTGTATTAATCTTTAATTTTCATAATTATGAGATCATTAAAAACGCATATAGAGATGTAAGGAATCGAAAATTATTGTAATTGTATATAGATGTACTAGGGTGTTCATATAATCCCTAATTCTAACTACTCCCGAACCAAATTATTTGAGATCAAACCAAATGAATCTGGTGTAAATGATTTGATCAATTTGGACTGTTTTAAATTCTCTAGTTCAGTCACAATTTTTAAAATCTCAGTAGCGATTCAAACCAAACCAATCCATATAATAATTATTATTATATATATACTCATATATATTTTTCTTTTTTGATAAAAGATTGATATTTGGGAATAACTAATTTTATAAGTAGAATATTGATATTGAGTTTATATTGTTACGATAATAGTTTTTTATTGTTACTTATGTATTATAAACTTATTAAAACTAAAAAAAAAATACCGAAAAAATAAATAATCATTGTAAAAAAAAATTAGAACAACTATGAAATACAATAGTTCGAACCAAACTAATTTGTTTTTGAGTGGTTTGATCATTTTATTGGTCTAGTTTAATTTTGAATTTTTAAAAAAATCCTAATAGTGATTTGGTTTGAAAAAATTAAAAATCACGACCAAACTAATCCGTGAACACACTAAATGTGAGGAACTCAAAATTATTATAATTAACATAAAATAGTGTCCAGTATTATCTCCCAGAAATACAGTAAAAGAAAGGGGCTTTTTTTATTTTTACACTTCAAAACGGTTTTTTTTTTGGCATTTTTACGGAATTAGGCATAGAAACCCCTATTGCAACGCTGCAATCTAAATTGCAACAAAAAATCGCACAGAATCTCCTACTGCAACTACTTTAGAAACCCAAACCGTAAATTTAAAAAAAAAATTAAAAAATTAGTATATGGGGTAATTCTCCTAAAAGAAACAAGTAATTAAATCAACAATTCAATATATGGGTATGTTTATTATATAATAAAAGCAATTATATAAACATTTTTTTATCAGAAAAATATATATATACACATATTTGTATAAGCTATAAGCTCATTACTAGAAACTCAATATTTAATTAACTTTAGATAAATAAATAACAGTACGTCTATTAAAAAATTCTTACAACAATAAAAATAGACTAATATATATATGCGTTATTAATTATAAGATCTACCTTACAATTTATTAGTAAAATCATAGAAGTAGCAAACATTTTTAAAACTTTAGAGTTTTTTTTCTGTTGGCGTTATAATTACTTTAGTTTCAATATCAGCAAATAACTAAAAATGGAGCCAGTAGCTATACGAATATATTAATTACATATAATATACAAAATTTTTCTACCAATTAAGAAAGCATCATGTTCACCACCTGTTTATATAATTCTGTAGTTATTAAGGTAGAGTACATATATAAGTAAATGATAGTTGATATAATGTAATACTAATGAGCTAATTATGAGAGTTTGCACGATCAATCGGCCGTAGAAACAAACAATTTCCTCAAATATAAGAAGCTAATTATGCTGATCTATATATACTTATGTTAAAGTTTACACATGGACTGAGAAAAGAAAAAAACAAATGCTCATATATATATATATATATATACATAAACTTCGAAAGATGATTAGAAAACTATATAGCTTATAACTAAATGACCTTTTCTTACACCCTAATAACTTATATGAATAGCCAATTAATAGGTCTACATAATAATGCAATCATATACTTAAATAGCAAGACAACTAACATTTCATCAAGAGTGTAGTATATAGCAGATCTTTTTCCCAGAAATGAGTTTTAGAATCTATACATATGATAGAATTTCATATCTCTTATATCAATATATTCTCTCTCCACACACAAACACACACACATATAAAATACATAAATAATTAATACTATGATCTCAAAATATATTGCACCAATTATATTTACGAGTTTCTACATTCACAATCACAAGAAGACATGACACCAAACTATAAATATATATATAGATTACTTAACAATTAATGTCCTTGATTTCAGATGATTAAATAATAATAATAACTCAAAACTATCCAATCTAATTGATATTTATATACATTAAGAAGTACAAAATTAAGCCAATTAATTACACGAGCAGCAGTGCTAGAATCCATAGATATAGAGAACAATATATATATTCAATTAACATATTTAAATATACATACATACACACATGCACGGATTAAGATCAATGATTTTTAAAAACAAAAATATTGTTGAATTCATGACTAAGTATAGTAGTGTTGTGAGTTTAGCTGGCAGCTACATATAATATATATAAATAAATTAGAAAAAAGATAATCTAATAAACTTTGTCCTTAATAGAGATCTCATAATTAGATTGCCTTTAATACTAATACCTAACCTTGACTCTAAGCTAATAGTAGTACTCTCGTGAGCTTTCCATTTCCATATATATAACCATATAGCTAGGTCACAGCTAAGGGAGATGCATATATAATATAGATTAAATCTCTCTATTAATTAATTATTCATCATTAATTAATTATTCTTATTATTAAATTGCTCCAGATCAGTACACAGAGAGAAAAAATAACATAAAAGTAATAAGCTAGAGACATGCACATAGAATATCTGTCTCATGATCTTATACATTTGTATAAATTAGAAATTAAGTCTATCTAAAATTATTGATCAAATATATATTTATATATATTATAAATAGTGTAATGTTTTTATAAAATTATTATATGTGGTGTGTTGAGAAAACACAAACCATTATTCAATATGTAATGCAATAATGAGAAATATATATAAATATATACTCTATATCCACATTTAAATTATATATAGTAAGACACACATATATACAAATGCATAGAATAATAAAGATGATGATAACAAATTAAAAGAAAAGATGATTAATAACAAGAGAAAGCAAGAAATACTTATGTTATTTTTTTTTACAGAGATATTGATATCGATCTAATGTTTAATTAATTGTATGCAGTAGTTTCAGAGTACAACCATTATCATTTTTTTTTTTTTTTGCGGTGAATAGTCTAATCCCACTATACCACCCTTGCTGTTCTTCACTGCCAGTTTTCACCCTTAAACAGCAAATATAAGGACGACGTTGCCCCCAAATTCAAACGTATTATATTGTTCTGATAAAAAAACACACAAAATTACTCAATAATTAAAATTAAATTACTAAATCTAAAACACACCCACAAATATTCAAAGACTATAAAGAAGAAAAGATAGTATTTTTTTTTCTCTCAAAGAAAAAAAAAATACTAAACTAATTAATAGTTATCATGAATCGAATAATATCAATCGTTTATTATTAATAATAATATATAATATATAATACATGCATACCCATATGAAAGAGATATCCGATAGTAGAGTTGTTGTTGATGATGATCTAACTAGTACCGGTGGCGGAAGCAGCAGCGGCGTTGGCGGAGGCAGCAGCGGTGGTGGATGTGATTTTGGGCTTAGGCCTCTTCCTCTTCTTCTCATAGCTAACACCGCGGGCTTTGGCCTGAAAGTCCCTAACCTCACGCAAGTAAAGCCTGACGGCGCGTGCACCGAACGGGTTAGCTTCGGGTCGACCACCGTGTTCTTCGTAGGCTGCGCGGAGGCGACCGATCAGGGCATCGAGGCTGCCCCAGGCCTGGCGGAGCGGGCAGGGGCAGGGAGCCGGAGGATTAGGGAGACCGAAAAAGGGGCAGGTTTGGTTGTGAACCTTAGTCTTCCCGAACTGGTCTAGGTAACGGAGGAACTCGAGCACGTGGGCCCCGCTACACATCGGGAGAGACAGTGGTGGCCGGTGGTTCCTCAGGTACTGGCAGAAGGTGTTCCAGTCTCTCCTCTTCTGGTTCTCGTACCGGCTCGGCGTCGTGGCTGCTCCAGCCGAGCCTCCGCCGATTAAGGAAGCTGAGTTGGCATCTGTTGTAACGGTAGTAGTAGTAGTAGTGCCTGAGGATGTGGCTTTGTATGAAGCCATGTGATTGTTACTGTTGTTGTTGTTGTTGTTGGGTTCTGAAACTATATCCATAACAGTATATATATATATATAACACTGATGATGATGATGATGATATATAGATATAATTTCTTGATTTGTTTGAGCTAGGAGGTAGCTAGGGTTATATATGGTTGTGGTAATTTAATTTTATTTTCTAGTTGTGGTGTTGTTAAGGTGTAATCAATGATGGGATTGGGTGTAGTTTCTCTCTTTCTCTCTCTCTCTCTCTCTCTCTTATATATGTATGTATATATATTTATATTATATAGATAGTAGAGGAGGAGGAGGGGGAGGTATAATCAGTGAATCTAGCTGCCATTTGATGCTAAAAGTGGAAATCATGGACTGGGAAAGAACTACCTTAGAAGAAGAGAATAGTAAATAGTAGTGAACAAAAGAAAACTGCTGTTTCTGCTGCTGCTGCTGTATCTAGATTTTGCATTTGCATGGTTTCCATATATATCTTTTTGTCAGAGTGTTAGCTAGTAGTAGTGACTTAAGAGAGAAAGAGAGAGAAATAAACAAGTTAAAGTGTGACTGGTGATTGGTGAGAAATAGAAAAGGAATATAAAGGAAAAGGAGAATCACACCTACACTTGTGTCTAAATATTACTTCTAGGATGAAATAATTAGGATATAAATAGTTAATACTTTTTTATTTTTTTAGGAAACAAATTAAAACAGTGGATATTGATGATGTTGATCTATATATATATATTCTCTGAAGGGGGGAAACCTTTTAAAACTGCAGTAGTTATTTTAGGTGAATGAATAAAATCTGATAGAGGAGAAAAGGTTTTCTGGGAGTGTTTTAATAATAATAATAATAATATATAATATTGGGTTTTTCTCTTTTGAGGAAAAGGGTAAAGAGAAAAACAAAGAAACAGAAACTCAAGTCTCTAATAAGTGAGGAAAGTTAATTGACAGATGTGTGTTGTGTTGTGATTGGAAGGAGAGAGAGTTTTGAGTTTTTGAAGTTGAAGTAGTAAAGAGGAGGCCAGTGAGGTGTTTTGCCATAATAGGACAAGTTTGGCAGAGAGAGAACAGAGATGATTGTGACCATAGGTAGGTTCCTATGCACATCACTACCGCACAGTATTCCCTCTCCCCTCTCACTCACATGTATCTTACATTCTTACCCCTCCTATCAGCGCGTGCATCAACTATACCAAAAAGAAAAAAAAAATTAAACTTCACGATTACAAAAAAAAAAATATAATTTGGAATAAAAGAAATAAGTAAGCAATGGAGTAAAAATTTATTTTACCATATATTATGAGTTACAAAATTATAGATTTTATTAATATTAAAAAAATTACAACTAATAAAATAAACTAGAGTGTCTATTGAACATTGATATTAGATTACATTTCTCAATGATTGACTCAACTAGATTAAATTAAAAAATGCCACTAATCCAATATTTGGTTATATTAGAGGACTCGATGTATAATTAATTCAGTTAATTTTATATTTTTGGGATTAATAGCAGTGCGAAAAATAATCCTTGCACACATGACTATTTTTATCTTTCTTTTTTAGTTTTTCATTTTGTAAATATATTTTAGATTTAAAAATAATTTGAAAGGAATAATGAAAAATTTATTTATAAATTTATCGTCAAAAATTTATTTATTAAAATTTGTAAAAATATATAATTTTGAGTTATCACATGCTATTAAAAGTTTAAAATAACATTAATAAACAATATTACTTTTGAAAAACCGTGTTTTTGCAAATGTCAGTTGTATATACGAAAATATAAAAACTGTACGCGTTTGCAGCAGCAGAAAGTAATTCTTCATACGGGCGAACGAAGCGAGAATATAAAATATTTGCAGAAAAATAAATAACTTGACACAAGAGATTTATACGTGGTATCAGTGTTCTCACGAACACTCCTAGTCCACGGGGCCACGCCCAGAGAATGAAATCAATTAATAAAGTATCAAAATTACAAAGACAATTGACTTAAACAAGTTTAGACTCCCTCTAAAGTATTGCCGCAATCCTTTGTAATCCACTTTATGAATCTGACTTCTTGAAACACCTTCAAGCCCGAACTCCCTTCGTCTTTGAAGTGTGAGTGCTTACTTCCTCCCGAAGTAAGGCTTTAGCAAGTCTTCTCCCGAAGACCAAGTGCTTACTTCCTCCCGAAGTAAGGCTTTATCAAGTCTTCTCCCGAAGACCAATCTCTTGTTCAGTCAAGTAGTTCTTCACAACCTCTAGGATAGAGTAAGAACAGAAATAGAACAACTAGAACCTAGGTGAACAACTAGGCTCTCACAAAACAAAGAAAGACTCTCTTCTCTCAAAAGATAAATGTAGAAAATGAATAATGGAAGAGGTAATTCGAATGGTTGCTCTCTAGGCTCTATTTATAGATCATAGAAACCAAAGAGGCAACAACAAGATCGAATTAGCAGCTGTACAAAGACTTTCCAAAAACAAACACGATCTGCTACATCAGATTCGGTTGCTGACGAAGCGGATACGCCGAAACGGAAACTTACTAAAATCGGGTCCGATCTTCTTTCAAAGCTTGATTCCCGCCAAAAAGCAGTTAGATATTCTGATTGTATCAAGATACAATCGAAATTAATAAGGAAAAGGCAATAATCAAAGTTTCCCTTAAAAGGACAACTTTCCAAAAGAGAATTCCTTCTCTTTTGAGAAGTTTTCAACAAAGGAAAGTTCAGCTGAAAGTGCAACTTTCCAAACAAGGAAAATGGCAACTAAAAACCGAATAAAAGAGGTAAGATTTCGAAAATGAATGCATAGCAATCTTACCATAAAAAGGAAAAATTATTTTGTCACCTAACTTGCCAAAAAAGGACTTTACAATCTCCCCCTTTGGCACTTTAGATGAACAAAATAATTTTTACCATAAAGTACCTGCAATGCAAAGTTAGCAAGAGCAAACAATACTACTCCCCCTGAGTAACACAATCGAATATCACAATAAAAACAAAGAGCATGCTAACTTTAAACAATAAGTTCACAAGTACTAACAAACCACAACTCCCCCTGAAAAAAGGGTCCAGAGTTGGGCAACAAAAACCAAAAAATATCTCTCCCCCTTTTTGTTTATCGGAGTGCCAAAGTAAACAAAGAACAAAAATAGACCAAAGTTTAAGTAAAAAGAAACAAACTATAACACTTTAATTTTTGGAGAGTTTAATCAAGGTGGACAGTTGCCTGGACATGTCATGCTGGACATCAGCCATTGCTTCAAGACGAGTGTACACATTCTGAAGTTCAGACTTGACTTCCAGGAGCTGCAGCGACGAGCACGAACTTGCACCGGCGAAGCGACGGCAGCACCAGCCTTTGGCCGTTTTTGGAACACACCATCAAAATATTCAGAAGGTTGGAATGTAGGGCCAGTGATGGGAGGCTCAAGAGTTTCATGTGCTTGGGCCACATTCTTCTGAGAGGATAAAACCTTATAGATGAGATTTGGAAATACAAGTTTGAAGGTTGGCTTTTTACCTCTTCGAAAGGAGACAATCTGGTTGAGAATATGAGAGGCTAGATCAATGGAAGTTCCAGAGGTGATGCGGTATAGGAGTGTAGCCACTTCTTGAGACACCACGGTCTTGTTCGAATTTGGAACCCAATTGCTTAGTGCAAACCGCATAAGGGAAGCATGAGCGAAAGTGAGGTGAGTAATTCGAAGACTCTCCCCTGGTTTCAATTCTGAACGAGCACCAGTGAGTTCAGAGTGCATCAAGTCACGATCCATGGACATCACAGCATTGGATACATTCTCAGGCAATTGCAGAGCCTGAGCAATGTCCTTTTCAGAAAATGAGAACCAGTGACCCCTAACATACACTCTTCTATACAGTCTAGAGTTCTCATCAAGGAAATCATCAGTAAGATTAGCATAAAACTCTTTAATAATGTTAGCAATGAATCCAATAAAACCAGTAAGAGTGTGTTCCCATTGATGAAATTGAATGAACTTTACAATACCATACACACGATGGGCATGCAAATCATAACTCCTCTCACTTTCAAACTTACGAGTTGCATAAAGATTCCAGTCACGCTCATTGTCTCGATAGTAAAAAGTTGGACAGCCAGAGATAGAGGAAGGGATATTACCAGATGGAGGATCTTCCATGGGCTGCTTGCCTTTGGCAGCGACGGCAGAGGCCTTTCTTTGCGAAGCGCTTTTGAACGAGAAGGCTCTGGCTCGAGTTCTGTGTCTTCACTGTCCTTCTTAGTATGCAGAGATACTGATTTGTCTGAAGAGAATTCCATTGGATCCTCTTCTTCTGAATTGGAACTCGAGGAAGCCGAGGGAGGATTAGTCTTGAGTTTCTTCTTGGCTGGAGGAGCAGTCTTCTCTCGAGATTGAGAGGCTTGAAGTTCTTTCTCAGTCGAGGCTTGCTGGGCTCGAGTTCGAGTGGAAGGGCCTGTTGGAGTGGTGCCAGCCATTGATGCAGCAGGAGGAGGAACGACCAATGGAGGAGGAGATTCCTTCGAGGATTCGAAGAGGAAGTCCGGGTGCGATAGGGCCTTACCGATTTGCGAGCTACTTGCTTGGGTGGACGTTTTGGCTTCACGGCTTGAGATTCACGGCGGGAAGCGATGAATCTCCAGGCTTTGCAACAGCAGGAGGAGGAACTGAGGCAGCAGGGGGAGCACTAGAAGGAGTTGGAACGGTTTCTTCTAATTTTTTAGAGTGCCCTAGATTCTTGGTTCTCACCATTTTGAAACTGAAAGAGAAGATGAATAGTGTCTGACAGAGAAACAAGAAAGAGGGTTCGGGTAGGTGGTGAAATAAGTGACAAAATTTGGTTTATATAACCTTGGAATCAAAACAAGAAAGAGGAAACCAATTTTGAAAATTCAAATGGTAACCGCCAGCCCATGAACCAAAAAAGGAAACCGCCCACTTCTCAACTCCTTTCCCCCTTTTTTTTTTTTAACAAAAATAAAAGGAAACTAGAAATGGCAACAAATTTTTCCAAAAATAAATCAATCTGTCAAGAATAAAGACACATTACCATATAAAGATTAATCTTTACTTGGAAAAATATCATAATAAATCAAAGAAAGAATGAATGTTGATACTTACCATTTATGCACAAGATTTTCCTTAACCCATGAAGCAAGTCACACGTCTCCCTCATTTTATTATTTTTTTTATTTTATTTTTATTTTTTTTTAAATTAAAAAACAAAAATAAAGACAAAGTGTACAATAACTATATGTGATTCGAATTAAGCAAGTAGATCAAATATCATTGACAATTGACAAAATAAAATACATGTTATGCTTTTAAGGAAAATAACTAATTAGTATCTCATGGAATAATCATACTTAATTGATGTTGATGAAAAAGATATGCATGTTACTGAAAGTTGTGAACCAGGATTTATTAATTTAATTTTAATAGAGGAGAATTACAGATTTGAACACACTTGTCAGGCATAAGTGTGTGCAGTGTAAATAGGATCATTGTCCTTGGCAAGATTTTTCATTTTCGCCTTTTTCAATTTGATCCCGCAACTGGATGCTTTCACACCATACTGAAGGTAGCCCTTTTCTATGGTAGTGCATCCTCATCATAGTTGCTAATTACAATGTTCCAGCTTACTCATCAGATGGCTTTCACACTTCAGTATGGGTAGCTCTATTTCAGCAAGGGGCCTGACAAGCATGAAACAAAAATTGCTCAACTCTGTATAAGAACATTATTTAATCCCAGACACAAATAAAGAGTAACAAGAATCTTTTAACACAACATCACAAAGTATGATCAGACTGAGATCCTAACTAATTATATTCCAAAAGCATAAACATGTTTTGTCAAAATACAATGAGAGAAGATTAAGAGCTAAAGAAGAATCACATAACACTATTGTACACGAATTATGAACAGATAAAATTAAACAATGCAAACTCCCAAAGATTTTCTGAGGGAGTCAAATCGACTTGCATCTAGGGCCTTGGTGAAAATATCAGCTAATTGTTTTTCAGTATCAACATATTCTAATTGCAATGATTTATTTTCAACAAGTTCCCTAATAAAGTGGTGTCTTATATCAATGTGCTTTGTTCTAGAGTGTTGAACAGGATTTTTGGAAATATTTATGGCACTAGTATTGTCACAAAAAATAGTCAAAACACCCAAATCAAACCCATAATCAATCAACATTTGTTTCAACCACAATAGTTGAGTGCAACAACTGCCAGCAGCTATGTACTCAGCTTCGGCAGTGGATAAGGAGATGGAATTCTGTTTCTTGCTATGCCAAGATACTAGATTATTCCCAAGGAAGAAGCACCCTCCACTTGTGCTCTTTCGATCATCAGCATTTCCTGCCCAATCTGCATCACTAAAACAAGCAAGATTTGAATTGGTATCTTTTGAGTACCAAATTCCATAATCAGGAGTGCTATGAACATATCTAATAATCCTTTTTACAGCTGATACATGAGATTCCATAGGATTACTTTGATATCTAGCACACACTCCCACACTGTAACAGATATCAGGACGACTAGCAGTTAAATACAAAAGACTTCCAATCATGCTACGATAGAGTGTAGTGTCTACCTTTACTCCATTCTCATCTTTTGTTAATTTCAGTGTGGTGCTCATAGGAGTACTTACCTGCTTAGCCGATTCAAGGCCAAATTTCTTGACCAGGTTCTTAGCATACTTGCTTTGAGATACAAATGTACCTCCTTCCATTTGTCTCACTTGAAGACCTAGAAAGAAATTAAGCTCACCAACCATGCTCATTTCAAATTCACTTTTCATTTGATCAACAAATACCTGCACTTCATGGTTAGATGTAGAACTAAAAACTATATCATCAACATAAATTTGAGCAATGATAAAATCAGATTTTATATGTTTGATGAAAAGAGTTTTATCCACACTACCTCTGTGATAGCCATGAGAAAGTAAAAATTGAGTCAACCTTTCATACCAAGCTCGAGGAGCTTGTTTCAGACCATACAAGGCTTTTTCAAGTTTGTATACATGGTCTGGAAATTGAGGATCTTCGAATCCTTTTGGTTGCTCAACATAAACTTCCTCATTCAAAATACCATTTAGGAAGGCAGATTTCACATCCATTTGAAACAATTTAATATTCAGAATACAAGCAATACACAAAAGTAAACGAATTGATTCTAACCTTGCAACAGGAGCAAAAGTTTCATCAAAATCAATACCTTCTACCTGTGTGTACCCTTGTGCCACCAAACGAGCCTTGTTTCTTACAATTGTACCGAACTCATCACTTTTATTTTTAAACAACCACTTTGTTCCAATAACATTTATACCTTTTGGTCTTCGGACCAAAATCCATACCTTGTTGCGAACAAATTGGTTGAGTTCCTCTTGCATTGCATTGAGCCATTCCTCAAAGGTCATGGCTTCCTTCACATTTTTCGGCTCATATTGAGAAACAAAGCAAAGAAAGCTGATTAAATTAATATACCTTCTGCGAGTTACCATGCTTTCTTCAGGATTTCCAAGGATGAGATCTTTTGGATGATTCAGTTTGACTCTGGTGCTTGGTTCTTTCTGAATAGAGTCTGTGATGATGTTTGGATGAGTCAAGATAGACGGTTCTGGTTCTCCAGTTTCAGTTGCAGCAGCAGATTCGTCATTTGCAGCATCAGCAATGGGTTCTGCTGCATCAGGATCTGTTACAGCTTTTGGAGGAGTATCCATGAGACTATCTATCTTGGCTTCTGTGGAAAATTCTGAAAAATCTCTAAAATCATCAACAACCACATTAGCTGATTCCAAAACAGTTTGAGTCCTCATGTTATAAACACGATAAGCTCTACTGTTTAAGGAATATCCAATAAATACACCAACATCACTTTTAGCATCAAATTTACCAATATGCTCACGATCTCTATAGACATAACACACACATCCAAAAACATGAAAATGACTTACATTGGGGCGCTTACCTTTCCAGATTTCATAAGATGTTTTTGAGGTACCTGGACGAATAAACACTCTGTTTATTATGTAGCAAGCTGTGTTAATAGCTTCAGCCCATAATCGCTTTGTCAACTTCTTGCTATTTAACATCACTCTTGCCATTTCCTGCAAAGTTCGATTCTTCCTCTCAACAACTCCATTTTGTTGAGGAGTTTTGGGAGCTGAAAATTCATGAGTTATACCTGTAGACTTGCAAAAATCATCATACACAGAATTTTCAAACTCCTTACCATGATCACTTCGAATTCGAACAATTTTCCCAATATTACAACCTTTCTCAACTCTTAATCTCAGACAAAGAGTTTTAAAGGCATCAAAAGTGTCAGATTTTTCTCTTAAAAAATCTACCCAAGTAAAACGAGAGAAATCATCAACACACACAAAGATATATCGTTTACCATTCAAACTTTCAACTTGGATTGGACCCATAAGATCCATGTGAAGCAATTCCAATACCTTTGAGGTATTGATATCGGTTTTCTGGCTTGTGAGTGATTTTTAATTGCTTCCCAAGTTGACACGGTTCACACTTACCTTCACTTTCCTTACCAAGCTTGGGAAGACCTCGAACAATACCTGCATTTGACAATTTTTTCAGGTTTTTAAAATTAATATGCCCAAGCTTGGCATGCCACAGATCTGTGGTGTTGTTGATAGCTGAGTGACAAGTAAACACAGGGGTTAGAGTGTAACAGTTATCATTGGATCGAAATCCTTGCAAGATACATTCATTGTCATCATTCATAACATAACAATGATCACTATCAAAAGAAACGATAAACCCTTGATCACGGATTTGACCGATGCTAAGTAAATTAGCCCTCGGTCCTTCAACTAACATCACATTTTTCGATCTAGGTAACCCTTCAAAATTTAGAGTTCCCATACCAACAACTTTTCCACGATAAGCCATTACCAAAAGTGACTTCTCCACATTGCATAGGCCGAATGTTAGTCAAAAAATCCTTGTCACCTGTCATATGTCTAGAGCAACCACTGTCAAAATACCACATTTGAGATGCAGCAGTTTTATCAGAAAAACCAGCTAGACACTTCTTTTTCACCCATATTTGTTTCAAACCTTTATGTTTCTTTTGAGATTTTTTCAAATTATCAAAATAATTTGTTTTAAACAGGTTGTTCAATGTGAAACATTTAGGTCTGATATGTCCTTTTCTACCACAAAAATGACAAATGGGAACAAATCTTTTTACATGAGATCTTACCCTTTTCGAAAATCCTGGAGATTTTGCGGCATCGAAGTCGTTCTTGCGCCACAGCCGTGAAACCGTTACGGCGAGTTTGTAGCCTCATGGTGATTCGTTGGAACACTAGATTTTACAAACTTCGTGACTCCGAACTTTCCATTCCATTAGAACCAAGGCCTCGCAAAACCTCTCGACCGCATTCTGAGCTTTTTCAAAAATAGAAGATCCAGGATTAAGCATTTGAACATTTTTCTTAAAGTTTTCAAGTTCCTTCTTCAATAGAGAGATTTTTTTATCTTTATCACAAACACTTGTCTCATATTCTTTTATTTTCAACTCACACATTTCAATCTGATGAGACAATTTTTTATTCAATTTATTCAACTCTCTATTTTCAGAAGCAACCTGAATCCATTTTTCATACATGACTTTGTATGATTCAGCAAGAGATTCTTCACAGATTTCAGACTCATCTGAATCTGATTCCTCTTGTTTGGTGGTATTATTCAGACATACCAATCTATCTTTCACCTGTGAATCACACAACACATTAGTCATAACGAGAGGTTAGGGCAACATTTTCGGCAATATTTTCATCACTTTCGGTTTCATCATCACTCCAAGTGACATTGAAACTTTTCTTATTCTTTTTCAAAGTGTTTGCACACTCAGATTGAATATGCCCAAAACCTTCACATTCCCTGCACTGAATTCCCTTTTTGTTAGAGACAGATGGTTTAATGAAAGCATTACCTTTTGAACCTTTCGAAATATTCTTTTTATTTCCCATCTTTTTCATATATTTCTGAAAATTCTTAGTTAATAAAGCAATCTCATCATCACATTCACTATCAGAATTTTCATTATTAACAACTTTCAAAGCAATACTTTTACCTTTATCAGCAATGGATTTGGGTTTGTCCTTTTGTTTAATCTGTTGATTTAATTCAAAAGTACGTAAGGAACCCATCAATTCTTCCACTTTCATAGTGCTAAAATCTTTAGCTTCCTCCATTGCCAAAAGTTTCGTATCAAACCTTTCTGGAAGAACTCTAACAATTTTTCTCACAAGAACAGAGTCATCAAGCTTTTCTCCAAGAGCAAAATATTCATTAGCAATGTCAGATAATTTTTCATAGAATTCAGGTTAAAGTTTCATTATCGGTACATTCTAAGCTCATCAAATTTAGTTTGAAGCATGATAAATCTAGATCTTTTCACATCAGAAGTTCCTTCAAACTGAGTTTGAAGAATCTCCCAAGCTTCCTTAGCAGAAACACAAGATGATATAAGTTTAATGTAACCCTCACCTACACCATTAAAGATAGCATGCAAGGCTTTGCTATTGTAGGCGGATAGTTTATCATCTTCAATAGACCATTCCAGTTCGGATTTTATAATAGTATTACCTGAAGAATCTGTCTCAACTGGAGGAGACCAACCTGATAGAACCATTCTCCACGCCTTCTCATCTTGAGATTTGATGAAGGCTCTCATTCTAACTTTCCAGTAAGGATAGTTAGAGTCATTAAGCAATGGTGGTCTAGAAATAGAACTTCCTTCTGCAAAAAATGACATTCTAACAAAAACGTTATAGGACCACACTAAGAGTTTAGTGTCCCGCTCTGATACCAATTGAAAAATCGTGTTTTTGCAAATGTCAGTTGTATATACGAAAATATAAAAACTGTACGCGTTTGCAGCAGCAGAAAGTAATTCTGCTACGCGAATCTGAACGGGCGTAATATAAAATATTTGCAGAAAAATAAATAACTTGACACAAGAGATTTATACGTGGTATCAGTGTTCTCACGAACACTCCTAGTCCACGGGGCCACGCCCAGAGAATGAAATCAATTAATAAAGTATCAAAATTACAAAGACAATTGACTTAAACAAGTTTAGACTCCCTCTAAAGTATTGCCGCAATCCTTTGTAATCCACTTTATGAATCTGACTTCTTGAAACACCTTCAAGCCCGAACTCCCTTCGTCTTTGAAGTGTGAGTGCTTACTTCCTCCCGAAGTAAGGCTTTAGCAAGTCTTCTCCCGAAGACCAAGTGCTTACTTCCTCCCGAAGTAAGGCTTTATCAAGTCTTCTCCCGAAGACCAATCTCTTGTTCAGTCAAGTAGTTCTTCACAACCTCTAGGATAGAGTAAGAACAGAAATAGAACAACTAGAACCTAGGTGAACAACTAGGCTCTCACAAAACAAAGAAAGACTCTCTTCTCTCAAAAGATAAATGTAGAAAATGAATAATGGAAGAGGTAATTCGAATGGTTGCTCTCTAGGCTCTATTTATAGATCATAGAAACCAAAGAGGCAACCACAAGATCGAATTAGCAGCTGTACAAAGACTTTCCAAAAACAAACACGATCTGCTACATCAGATTCGGTTGCTGACGAAGCAGATACGCCTGAAACGGAAACTTACTAAAATCGGGTCCGATCTTCTTTCAAAGCTTGATTCCTGCCAAAAACAGATTAGATATTCTGATTGTATCAAGATACAATCGAAATTAATAAGGAAAAGGCAATAATCAAAGTTTCCCTTAAAAGGACAACTTTCCAAAAGAGAATTCCTTCTCTTTTGAGAAGTTTTCAACAAAGGAAAGTTCAGCTGAAAGTGCAACTTTCCAAACAAGGAAAATGGCAACTAAAAACCGAATAAAAGAGGTAAGATTTCGAAAATGAATGCATAGCAATCTTACCATAAAAAGGAAAAATTATTTTGTCACCTAACTTGCCAAAAAAGGACTTTACAACTTTGATTCTAATAAAAATAATATAGTATTATTCTTTTTTAATTATTAAAAGTTTTTATCTCAAATTAATAATAAAGTAATATTTTTATTAATTTAACGAAATGATTAATTTAAAGTATTACTGTTAACTCATAAATTTGTTAACAATATTAAAACCTTACAAATAAATTTAAAATATTTATAATTACTATATATAAATAAAACAAAAGGTACTTTTACGTAATTTTTTGTAGTTAAAATCTACATACTCCATGAGTCAGTATTATTTCTGATTATTTTTTTTATAGTTGTTATCCAAATTTTTACACAAGGTGACGTGACATCTATCTGGGTAACACGTGGAATAGATTGTGTGACTTAAACGGAAGATTCCACTCGCAACGAATCGTGCAAAGAAATCGGATGAACGAGGTAAGTAGAGCTAAACATTTGAGTAAGGTGTACGAGAACACCTGACCAGCACTATCATGTAGGCAACTCGCATAAGCCAAGTAGAGGATGCGAGTTGAACAATTTCAGAGATATATCATATATATCTTCATGCTTGCAAGATACGATAACATTCCTGATTTCATGGGATGGATACACATTATTAAGGAAGAATAGGGAACATGCCGAGTTTTTTATTTTGCTCATTGTAATTATAGAAAGTAAATATTTTTCCCATTTTATTGCTTATTAGTTTTGGGAAACCAATTGATGTAAAATATCCCTATAAAAAGTGGGACACGAATTTTATTCTGAGAGGACACACGAGAGAAACCTAGATTCAAGAGTTAAATACTGTGTTGACGCAGTTTTTCGTCAACGGATCTAAGAAGATCGTAAAACGAGCAAGCTGAACACAAGATGAACATAAGAAATTTATAGTGGTTCACCCTCTTTCAGCGGTAATAGACTAGTCCACTTGGAGTGTTATTGATCTCAATGCTTGAGAAGAGTTCTCCAGAGTTATGTTATCCAAGAGTTCACTCCTAAAGTGAATTTGGTAGAATTTGAGAATGGGAGCTCAAGAATATGATTTCGCGAGTATCAAGTTCAGGGTCCCTTTACAAGTGATTTCACCCCTCTTATATAGATTTTCATCTAGGATTTAAAATCCCTTATTCATAGGTGTACCTGTTGGGTTTTATGCCCTAAATAAAACTCATTTCAATATAATCAGATTTACTTATTCATATAGATCAGAAATAACATTTAATGTTGCATGGTTCACATGATTTATTTCATGATTATATGTACATAATGTATAAATTCATCTGAAACCCTTTTCACATACTTGATCCTGTTTATTGTGCCGTCAACACATTGGAAAGTAAACATGACTATGTGAATAAAGTTTCCTAGATTTATCAGACACAGGGTTTTACTGATATGATAATCTACAACAAGAGTTTACTTGTATTTGGAGAAATACTATGTTCTTTCCAGAACATTGGTTAAAGTAAAGCTCAGGTTGGATGCATGGAGTATGCATCGGAAGGGACCGATATTGAACTTTGACTTAGGTTTAATTAAACTTACCGTAGAATCTATTCAAGTCAATATCGCCAAGTTGATCCTAGATCAAATGATCTTAATCCTGTTATGATTAGGCTCAATCTTGAAAGGCTATTCGTGTTCTTTGATTTGTTAGTTAAGCCTACTTTTAGGTCAGGGTGATACGTACAATTTGGGAACACGGTAGTGCAATTGAGTGGGAGCGCTAGCATAAACATGGAATCTATAGCTTCTATCTGGCGAATAGTAAGCAAAGGATGATCTACTTCGAGCTTGACCAAACGAAAATAAATGGTGGAGATCTCATTTCACATAAGCTGAAATATCATTTATACGGGGTCAAGTGTTTTAAGGATAAAATACATAGTAGGGTGTTACGGTAATCTAATCCCTTTACAGTGTAGATCATTCATATAGAGGATCATTGATCAAATTAGGATTATAACAATGGATAACTAATGATGTGGCTATATGGTGGAACATATAGAGCATTCTATATACTGAGAGTGCAATTCTAAGTTCTATGCGTGGATTCAACGAAGAATTAATAAGTTAGTGAATTTTAGTGCTAAATTCTTGATCTACTTATTGGAAGCTCGGTTATATAGACCCATGGTCCCCCCACTAGTTGAGATAATATTGCTTGTAAGACTCATGTAATTGGTTTTGATTAATCAATTATAATTCTCAAATTAGACTATGTCTATTTGTGAATTTTTCACTAAGTAAGGGCGAAATTGTAAAGAAAGAGTTTATAGGGGCATATTTGTTAATTATGATACTTTGTATGGCTCAATTAATAAATATGATAAATGACAATATTATTTAATAATTATTTATAGTTATTAAATAGTTAGAGTTGGCATTTAAATGGTTGAATTAGAAAATTGCCGTTTTTGAGAAAATCAGATGCAGAAAAGATAAAACTGCAAAATTGCAAAAAGTGAGGCCCAAATCCACCTTGCATGGCCGGCCACTTTTGTAGGGTTTTCCCTCTGATATTTTCATTATTTTAATGCCAAATAATTCAAACCTAACCCTAGTGGAATGCTATAAATAGATAGTGAAGGCTTCAGGAAAATTAAACTTAAATTTTCTATTTTTCCTTCAGAGAAAAACCTGAGCCTTTCTCTCTCCCTATCTTTAGCTGCCACTTCTTCTTTCTCTTCCCTCTTGAATTTCGAAATCCTTAGTGTATGAGTAGTGCCCACACACAGCAAGTGATACATCAATCATAGTGAGGAAGATCGTGAAGAAAGATCATCAGCAAAGGAGATTCAGCATCAAGGATTCAGAGAAAGAGATCCAGGTTCAGATATTGATAATGCTCTCCTACAGAAAGGAATCAAAGGCTAGAGATCTGAACGGAAGGAGTCATTTAATTCCGCTGCACCCAATGTAAGGTTTCTTAAACTTTATATGTGTTTAATTTATCGTTTTAGAAAGTTCATATTTAGGGTGTTAATCAACATACTTGTGAGTAGATCTAAGATCCTGGTAAAATAAATTCCTACAAGTGGCCTCAGAGCCATGGTAATTGATTTACTTGCAAGAAATTTGGACTTTAAAACGATTGTTTGTATGTTTTTAGATGGTATCATGTTGTATTGAGTGTTATTTGATGATTGATTGAGGTTTCTAAATTTTCGTGAAAAATAATTGCGATTCTGTTTCTGGAATTATTTTTATTGGATAGTATGGAAAAAATTAAGCAAGTTAGCCTTTTACAGAACTCAATTTCGATTTTATTTGAAATAGTTATGATTTTTTGAAGATTCTAAAAAATCGGAGCTGTGCTGAAATTTTCCTACGATCGCGAAAATTGTCGTACAGTTCACAATTTTTTCGTTTTTCTTCGATTTTTCATGCTTTTTCATGGAATTAACTTCCGATTTTTTGTATAGTTTTGTATTTATACTATTTGTAATGACCGCTCTAGTAATGTGGATTAGAAAAGGCAATTAACACTAATTTTTATTATTTTATTATTTTATTATTATTTGTGAATTAATTTTGAATGTGGACCCCAATATTTAGAAATAAATATTAGAGTTATAATTTCTCAATTCCGGAGATTTTATTAAACTCTAGGGGTATTATTTTGTTTATATGTGAAATATGTTAATTTTGTAATTTTTGCTCGGCGACAACGGAAAATGCGATGGATGGCTAGATTGATCATATGGGTAAGTTTAGAACCCTATTTCATAGTGGGAAATAATTTAGAGAAGATAAATTATCGGGATTGAGCGGGGTTATGGGAATTGACCATTTTACCCCTAGCTTTAGAAATACCCTAGTTTTAAGTCTAAGGGCATTTTAGTCTTTTGGTTAAGGGTGAGTGAGGTGGCTGCCCATGTAGTTGACACCTAGCATTTAAGTTAGAAGGAGTTAAGTAATTAACTCATTTTCATTTGGAAAATAAAGGAAAAAAACAAGGAAAAATTAAAAATCAAGAGAAGCTCTCTCTTCTCTCTTTTTCTCTTCGAAGGCAGCAAGGGCAAGGGGTTTTGGGAGCTAAAATTTTGTGTTTACAGTAAAGGATTCAAGAGGAATCAAGGGCATCCATCTAGCATGTGAATTCCGTTCAGGTCGGCCAGCACACTTGAATTCGGAAAACAGGTAAGAACTGTGTATAATGTATGATGTGATTATCTGAATGTGTGTATATGTGTTTATATATGCATGCTTGAATTATGTTAAACACTACCAACACTTGTATAAATAAGTTATAGAGTGTATTGGTACAGTGATTGTTGTGATTATGAGTACGATACAGTGATACCAACACAAGCATAGAAAAATGCTAAGGTGTGTGGTACATCACTCAGTGTTACTCAGTGATCGGGATAAACCCTACCAACACTCGTACAGTAAGGTGCGATGTGTATGTGGTATAGTGGTTGTACCCTGGTAATGAACGTTCATACTCATCTGTTAAGCTCTGTAAATAGGTGTATGGGCGCCTATTTACAGGTCGGAAATTATATGGTATGTTATATGCATTTCTTACTGAGTCTGTTGACTCACAGTTTTTGCTTCCATGTGTAGGTAAAGGAAAGGCGAAAGCTGATCGGGAGTGAACCTGAGCCCGGGTGAGATTGTACATGTCAAGCAGCGCGACCTGGAGTGTTCGGTCTCGGGACATCTGGGAGTTGTATTTTGAAAGTCGCTGTGCGACCTGTAAATCTGTATATTTTGGATTGTATGCTTGAAAAGTAAAGTTTGTAAAGTTTTAAAAATCGGGATCCCGGCATTTGTAAATATTTTATTAAATTACAAAGTTTAGTATTTAATGCAAAAGTTTTAATTTGACACGTTTTTCGAGAAATTTCTTTGGTTAGCAAAGATTGCACAATTATTGAAAAAGCACTGTAGCGTGCCTTAGCATTAGGGCGTTACAATTTTGGTATCAGAGCCGCCAGGTTTGTCTACCGAAGCTTGCTATGACAAGTACAATCTTCATCAGAGAAAGCTCGGTTCACGGTTCAGTAAGCCTGTACTTGTTTAGTATTTTAAATAAGTGTGATGTGAAAGCATGTTAGGAAGCATATTAGATTTAAATTTAAATATATTTCTTTAAAAAGAAAAGAAAGTGTGTTGCCTTTAAGTTATTAAGAGCGGTATTAATTTTGATCGCTGTCTAACCTGCCTGGCTTATGGATTCGCAGGCTAAGTCCTATTAAATGGACGCCCCACGAAATACAAGAAGTCAGGGTGGCATGGTTGAGACCGGAGGCGGTCAGGGGAATCCTCAAAATCCTCGTGGTCGCGGCCGTGGCCGTGGCAGAGCTCAGGGTGGTCGCCCTGTAAATCCACCTCAAGCTCCTCCTGATTGGGAGCAAAGATTTGCGGAGATGCAAGATAGAATCCGCCAGCAAGATGAAGAGATTCAGAGGTTGAGGCAGCAGGGTCCTCCTGCCGTGCCTCCTCAAGAAGTTCAGGCCGTTGCAGTTCCAGCGGTGCCAGCAGAACAACCTGTTGTTGGCAACCGTATGGAACCGTTGTACGAAAGATTTCGAAAACAGGCACCTCCAGTGTTTCTGGGAGGCCCTGATGTGATGAAGGCCGAGCAATGGCTTTCGATGATCGAGCGTATTCTCATCTTCATGGGAGTGGTTGGAAATGATCGGGTGACCTGTGGCACTTTCCAGTTTCAGGAAGATGCCCTCGTGTGGTGGGAATTGATAACCCTCACTCGGGACGTAACGCTGATGACCTGGGAAGAGTTTAGGGAGTTATTCAACTCCAAGTATTACAATGAAGCAGTCCGCAGTGCAAAGCGGAAAGAGTTCACTGATCTAGTTCAGACTGAGGGAATGTTAGTCACTGAGTATACAACGACGTTTGATCGGTTGGCTAAGTTGGCAGCAGGAATTGTGCCCACTGATTTCAGTAAGAAAGAAAAATACTTAGCGGGTTTGAGTGCAAAGATCCGGCATGATCTGGTTATTACCACTTCTGAAGCAACCACGTATGCAGATATGGTTGAGAAGGCTTTGAGAGCCGAGGGTGCAGTAAAATTTCTTCAGGAGCACCGGGTGACTCCGAGTGTTGGTGGAACCCCCACTGTTCCTACTCCTGTTTATGGTAGGGATGGTGGTGACTCCACCACTGAGCAGAAAAGAAAAATTGTTCCAGCTTCTAGTGGCTCGGGGCAAAGCAAGCGGTTCCGTGGGAACCAAGGCAGAGGAGGACGCCAGGGTTACTCTTATCCTGAGTGTCCAAGGTGCAAGAAACATCATCCAGGAGAGTGTAACCGGAAGACATGCTTCCTGTGTGGCATGGTGGGGCATTTCAAGAAAGATTGCCCCCAGGCAAAGAAAGAGGAGCCGAAAGCTGAGGTGAAACCGGTTCCTGCTTGTGTGTTTGCCATTACCCAAGCTGATGCTGCAGCCAGTCCTTCTGTTGTGACAGGTCAGCTTCCCGTCAACAACTTGTTATTTACAGTATTATTTGACTCGGGAGCTACACGTTCATATGTGTCTACAAGAGTAATTGATCTTTTGGGTAGGCCTTGTGATATTTTAGAAAGAGGGTTTGGAACCCTAATGCCTAGCGGGGAATTGGTTATCTCTAATAGGCGCATTAGGTCTATGCCGATTAGGATCGAAGATAGGGAATTGAGTACTGATCTCATAGAATTGAAACTAACTGAGTTTGATATTATACTGGGAATGGATTTCTTATCCAAGTATTCGGCCAGTATAGATTGTAGGCGTAAAATGGTGACTTTTCAGCCGGAAGGTGAAGATCCATTTGTTTATGTTGGATCGGTTCAGGGGTCTCGGATCCCGGTTATTTCTGTGCTGAGAGCTAGGGATTTACTATGCAATGGTTGTGTAGGATTTCTAGCGGTGGTATTTGACTCCAGCAGACCTGAAACATTTGGGCCTGAGGTAGTCCGGGTGGTGAAAGATTTTCTTGATGTGTTTCCCGAGGAGTTGCCGGGATTGCCGCCACAGCGAGAGATTGATTTTGTAATTGATTTGGCACCTGGAGTCGAACCTGTTTCTAAAGCTCCATACAGGATGGCTCCAGCGGAACTCAAGGAACTTAAGTTGCAACTTCAGGGGATGCTGGACATTTGGTTTATTCGACCCAGTGTATCGCCCTGGGGAGCTCCGGTTCTCTTTGTGAAAAAGAAAGATGGTTCCCTCAGAATGTGTATTGATTATCGGGAACTTAACAAGCTGACGATTAAGAATAAGTACCCGTTGCCCAGAATCGACGATTTGTTCGATCAGCTTCAGGGAAAGACTGTGTTTTCAAAGATTGATTTACGGTCGGGTTATCACCAACTCAGAATTCGGGAGGAGGACATACCGAAGACTGCTTTTAGAACCAGTTATGGGCACTATGAGTTTCTGGTAATGTCATTCGGATTGACTAATGCTCCTGCGGCCTTTATGGATCTTATGAATAGAGTATTCAAGGATTTCCTCGATAACTGCGTTATAGTGTTTATCGATGACATTCTTGTATACTCTCAGTCAGAAGAGGAGCACGAGCATCATCTTTGAATGGTGTTACAACGACTTAGGGATCACAAGTTGTATGCCAAGTTCAAAAAGTGCGAATTCTGGTTGTCCGAGGTGTCCTTTCTGGGTCATATTGTCGGGAAAAATGGAATTATGGTTGATCCAAACAAGATAGAATCAGTGAAGAATTGGCCGAGGCCCAAGTCTGTGACAGAAATTCGAAGTTTTCTCGGATTAGCAGGGTATTATCGACGTTTCGTCGAAGGATTTTCTAAACTTTCTATGCCCCTAACCGAATTGACCAAGAAAAATCAGAGATTTGTGTGGTCAGATAAGTGTGAGTCAAGCTTTCAGGAGTTGAAGCAGCGTTTGATAACAGCTCCGGTGTTAGCTTTGCCATCAGATCAAGAGAAATTTGTTGTTTATTGTGATGCATCCAGACAGGGTCTGGGATGTGTTCTGATGCAAGCTGACAGAGTCATAGCTTATGCCTCTCGTCAACTGAAGGATTATGAGCAGCGTTACCCAACTCATGATTTGGAACTCGCTGCTGTGGTTTTTGCTTTAAAGATTTGGCGACATTATCTTTATGGTGAAAAGTGTGAGATTTATACTGATCATAAAAGTTTTAAATACTTTTTCACCCAGAAAGATTTAAATATGAGGCAGAGAAGGTGGTTGGAGTTAGTTAAAGACTACGATTGCGAAATACTGTATCACCCCGGGAAAGCCAATGTGGTGGCCGATGCTCTAAGCAGAAAAGGTCCCGGTCAAGTGTGTACTACGATTATGATAGCTCCTCAACTAGCCTCGGAAATGGTTAGTGCAGGAATTGAGTTCGTGGTCGGGAAATTGCATAATTTAACACTCCAATCTGATCTGTTGGAGAGAATCAGAAAGGCACAACTGGAAGATCCCGAGCTAGTTAAAGTTCGAGATGAAGTGGTGGCTGGTCGGCCTAGAGACTTTTCAGTCTCGAGCAGTGGAATGTTGCTATATAAAACTCGAGTCTGTGTTCCTTGTGTGGATGAGCTTAAGAAAGAAATACTAGATGAAGCTCACACCACTCCATATTCATTGCATCCGAGAACCACCAAGATGTATCAGGATTTGAAACCCTACTTCTGGTGGTATGGGATGAAAAGAGACGTGGTGGACTATGTGTCCAAGTGTTTAACCTGCCAGCAGATTAAGGCTGAACATCAGAGGCCGGCAGGGTTACTGCAACCTTTAGTCCTTCCAGAATGGAAGTGGGAGGACATCGGAATGGACTTTGTAACTGGATTACCTAGAACTACAGGGATGTATGATTCTGTATGGGTCATTGTGGATAGATTTACAAAGTCGGCTCACTTTCTACCAGTGAAAGTTACCTAATTCAGTGGATCAGTATGCTGAATTGTATGTGAAGGAGATAGTTCGTCTCCATGGAGCCCCTAAATCGATTGTGTCAGATAGGGATCCAAAGTTCACATCGAAGTTTTGGGTGAGTCTTCAGAAGGCTATGGGTACCAAGTTAAAGTTTAGTACAGCCTTTCACCCTCAGACTGATGGTCAGTCAGAAAGAACTATCCAGATTTTGGAAGACCTACTGCGAGCCTGTGTCATGGACTTTGAGGGTTCATGGAGTAAGTACTTGCCTTTAATTGAATTCTCCTACAACAACAGCTACCAAAGTACAATAGGGATGGCTCCCTATGAGATGTTATACGGTAGAAAATGTCGTTCTCCTATTCATTGGGACGAGACAGGAGAAAGGAAGTACTTGGGTCCAGAGTTGGTGCAAAAGACCAATGAAGCTATTGATAAGATTAAGGCTCGGATGCTTGCTTCTCAAAGCAGGCAGAAAAGTTATGCTGATCCGAAGCGTAGAGATGTCACATTTCAGGCAGGGGAACATGTTTTCCTGCGAGTTTCACCCATGAAGGGTATTCGGCGCTTCGGGAAGAAGGGTAAGTTAAGCCCTAGGTTCATTGGGCCATTTCAGATACTCGAGAAGGTCGGGCAGGTAGCGTATCGGCTAGCCTTACCACCAGCATTATCAGCTGTTCATGACGTATTTCACATCTCTATGTTAAGGAAATACGTGTCAGACCCGACTCATGTCTTGAGTTATGAAGCCCTTGAACTACAACCAGACTTATCCTATGAAAAGCAACCTGTTCAGATTTTGGATAGGAAAGAAAAAGTTCTTCGCAACAAGACTATTGCACTGGTTAAGGTGCTCTAGAGGAACAGTAAGGTGGAAGAAGCCACCTGGGAATTGGAGTCAGATATGAGGACTCAACATCCAGAACTATTCAGGTTAGATTTCGGGGACAAAATCCTATTAACGGGGGGATAATTGTAATGACCGCTCTAGTAATGTGGATTAGAAAAGGCAATTAACACTAATTTTTATTATTTTATTATTTTATTATTATTTGTGAATTAATTTTGAATGTGGACCCCAATATTTAGAAATAAATATTAGAGTTATAATTTCTCAATTCCGGAGATTTTATTAAACTCTAGGGGTATTATTTTGTTTATATGTGAAATATGTTAATTTTGTAATTTTTGCTCGGCGACAACGGAAAGTGCGATGGATGGCTAGATTGATCATATGGGTAAGTTTAGAACCCTATTTCATAGTGGGAAATAATTTAGAGAAGATAAATTATCGGGATTGAGCGGGGTTATGGAAATTGACCATTTTACCCCTAGCTTTAGAAATACCCTAGTTTTAAGTCTAAGGGCATTTTAGTCTTTTGGTTAAGGGTGAGTGAGGTGGATGCCCATGTAGTTGACACCTAGCATTTAAGTTAGAAGGAGTTAAGTAATTAACTCATTTTCATTTGGAAAATAAAGGAAAAAAACAAGGAAAAATTAAAAATCAAGAGAAGCTCTCTCTTCTCTCTTTTTCTCTTCGAAGGCAGCAAGGGCAAGGGGTTTTGGGAGCTAAAATTTTGTGTTTACAGTAAAGGATTCAAGAGGAATCAAGGGCATCCATCTATCACGTGAATTCCGTTCAGGTCGGCCAGCACACTTGAATTCGGAAAACAGGTAAGAACTGTGTATAATGTATGATGTGATTATCTGAATGTGTGTATATGTGTTTATATATGCATGCTTGAATTATGCTAAACACTACCAACACTTGTATGAATAAGTTATAGAGTGTATTGGTACAGTGATTGTTGTGATTATGAGTACGATACAGTGATACCAACACAAGCATGGAAAAATGCTAAGGTGTGTGGTACATCACTCAGTGTTACTCAGTGATCGGGATAAACCCTACCAACACTCGTACAGTAAGGTGCGATGTGTATGTGGTATAGTGGTTGTACCCTGGTAATGAACGTTCATACTCATCTGTTAAGCTCTGTAAATAGGTGTATGGGCGCCTATTTACAGGTCGGAAATTATATGGTATGTTATATGCATTTCTTACTGAGTCTGTTGACTCACAGTTTTTGCTTCCATGTGTAGGTAAAGGAAAGGCGAAAGTTGATCGGGAGTGAACCTGAGCCCGGGTGAGATTGTACATGTCAAGCAGCGCGACCTGGAGTGTTCGGTCTCGGGACATCTGGGAGTTGTATTTTGAAAGTCGCTGTGCGACCTGTAAATCTGTATATTTTGGATTGTATGCTTGAAAAGTAAAGTTTGTAAAGTTTTAAAAATTGGGATCCCGGCATTTGTAAATATTTTATTAAATTACAAAGTTTAGTATTTAATGCAAAAGTTTTAATTTGACACGTTTTTCGAGAAATTTCTTTGGTTAGCAAAGATTGCACAATTATTGAAAAAGCACTGTAGCGTGCCTTAGCATTAGGGCGTTACACTATTACTATTCCTAATTCAATTCTAATTATCATTTTAAATTAATTTAATATTTTTTAAATTTAATTCAAGATATTAGTGTAATTTGAATTTGAATAGAATTAGTATCTATCTTCTTGCTTAAAAATCTATCTTATTTTTAAATTTGATTATATCTTATCTTAATTTTAAATTTAAGGTCAGATTTTATATATATTTTTTAAATTAAATCTTTTTTTTAGATATTTTGACCTTATTTAAATTTAAAATAAGATAATTATAATCATGTAATTTTAAATAGATGTAAGATATTTTGCTAACTTTTAAATCTTGTTATTTTATTTATTTAAATTAAATTTAAAACTGAAAAAGATATTTAACTTATCTTTTCTAATTTTTATTTAATTTTTATTTATAAAATAACATTTAAATTTTAAAAGTAGTTAGCAAATTTTAAAATGATATTTAGGTTGGTTGAAACCTAATTTTTCAAAATTGTAGGTTTAATTTTAAATTTAAATTTTTTTAAAATTTTGAATGATTCAAATTTTTTTTAAAAATTTTCGAAAAATTATTTTTTAATTAATTAATTATTTCGAAATTAATTATTTAATTTAAAATTAAATAAATCCTACATCCAACTATCCAGCTAACCTTGTTGCAGGAGTATGTGTTTTAGCTTGTTTGTAAGTTTTCAAAACCTATTATTACTTGATTGCAAATAGCCATGGTTACTTTTTGCCAGATCTAATGATCTGATGGCTCCCTTGGTCAAGTTAATAATTTGTAACAAGTATATTTACAATCTTCTTTCATCTGTGTATGACCTAGCAACATGATAGGACCCATCCAAAGTGTGTCTGTGTGAGCCTATGTGTTTAATTTGATTATAGATACATATAGGTTGTTGTTGCTAAAATAAATTATCATAGTTTTTGATAGAATTTATTTAGGCCCATTTAGTTATTGGGCTTATTCAATTAATAACAGTTGTTCTTATTAAGGTTAAATTCCTCTCTTTTGGGCCTTGTGTGAGAGGTGGGAGCCATAGAAGTGGGTACGACATACTGAACCCAGCACCCCCTCACATGAACCACCCCAATTGTGAAGGCCCATTTGCCTGATTTGAATGACTGTACTAGGTTAATTAAACTAGTTTAACCTAATAAAATTGATTAGCAACATAATTAATTTCATTTATTTTGAAATTAATTTAAGAAAATTATAGTTTAAAGAATTCTTTATTCTAAGCTAAACTATATGTATTTTTTTGTATTTAATTAAATATAGAATTATAACCATCTAGATTCTTTCTGGAGCTTAATTTAAATTTTTCATTAAATATTCCTATTTAAGTTGATATTTAGTTATCTACAACTAACCAACTTAAATCTGAATATCTTTTGAATTTCAAATTTCAAAATTAAGTTGAGGAATTTTAGGCATTGGTTATTAAGATTCTTTAGATATTTTTTAAGTTAATATCTTTTCGAATATTAACTTAAAATAGAATATTTTCAAATTAAGTGGTTACAACTTAATTTTTGATATTTAATTAAATTTAAATTTGAAAAATATTTAAGTTCTAGATTTTTCTAATACAACTTAAATTAGATATTTTTTTTCAAATTTTGTGGAAAAGATACTTAGTCAAATAAGATATTTTCTAGATAGTTATTTCTAGACTACTTATTATTTCTAATATTAAATAGGAAAATATTATACATTGTGAAATTAATTATTTATATAATTAATTTTGGTACAATTTATTTTAAGTATATTTTTCCTAGTATTAAACTAGAGACTAATAATTAAGCCTTCTCTACACTTAATTATTTATTTCTTGAATTTAATACATTTAATTAATTTGAAAATTGAATATCTAAGTTGATTTTTATCATCATACTTAAATATTTCTTTTTCATGACATTTAATTAAATAGAAAATTATTTTTAGTTGAAATTTATTTTTTCAACTAAATTTAAATAACTTTCAAAATATATATTTTTTTCTTTATTTTATTAATCAATTTTCGAAATTGCATTTCTTAAATGCTAGAATTTCGAATTTTATCTTGAAAAATAGATTAAGTTGTAAATTAATTATTTATTTTAATTAATTCTTGGATCAACTTAAATCAATGATTTTTTCATTTATTGATTAATTTAAAATAAATTGAATTAAAGTATATTATTAGAAATTGAATTAATTAGTCAAAGGAAAATCTAGATAGATGATATTTTTGCTTGAAGTATTTTTCTAGTGTATTTAATTAAATAGAAAATTAATATTTAAGTTGATTTTCATCATCATACTTAAATATTTGAAATTTTTCTTATATATTTAATTAAATAGGAAAATTATATTTTTTGTTGTAAATTAATTTTATTAATTAATTTTGGGCCAACATTAAATTAGAATAATTTTTCCAGGATTAATTTTTTATTTTAACATGCATTTTCGAAAATTGTATTCTTAAATACTTTAATTTTTCGAAATGCAATATATATTTATAGAAAATTAAATTTGAGTTGTAAATTAATTTATATTAATTTTGTAACAACTTAAATTGAATATTTTTCTAAATATTTATTGGAAATTATTACTAAGATGGAAATAATTCATGTTATTTTCATATCCATCTAAGTAAAATTTATAAATATTAAATTAAAATTTATATTTAGAATTTTTCATTCTAAATTGGAAATTTTAAATAAATATATATTTAAAATAAATAAATTAAATAAAGAGAAGCAAAGAAAATACAACTCACTTTAAATAATGAGCTTGATTATTATTAAGATATTCGATCTCCATTGTTGGTCTTACAAAAGTTAAATGTTTTCAATATAACCTCGAGACGCTAGACTTCGTCCCCCTATGGATGGTTATTCGTTGAACGCATTTAACACCGTAAGATTTCATTTGATAAGTGTTTTGTGAGTTTTCGTCTCTATTTAGACTCTCCCCTACGGTGACTACTTAGAGATAAACTCATAAAACATGAAACAATGGTGGAAGCTCATAAAATGAGAATAACCTTGACTCTCGCCTACCGGGACAACGTTGGATTCTTATTTTGATCGAATAAAAGGTTGCTAGAATGGTTTCTATTTTAGAAGAGCTGACAACTCTATTCAATAAATGATGCTTTGACTCTCGCCTACCGGGACACTGTATCAGTTTGTTGAAAACCTTGGAAATTATTTAGGATTGTATGTTTTAGTATTTTCACTAGTCATTCCTACTTGCTATATGTTTATAATTTCTGAATTGTGTATGAATTTATATTGAACCATGTTATTTTCTGTTATTAAGTTGTAGTTTAATTTCGAATCTTCATTGTTGGTCTAACATGTTTGTTTTTCTAATGAGATAAATCCCTAATGGATTTTCACCATTAGACATACATAATAGTGTAAGATCTCGAAAGATAAATATTGTATATGCAACATCTAGCTGTTCATCAATTGATGACACCTTAGACTAGTATTTTTACAATATGAAACAAGAAGATTACATAAATAAGATTACTTTGTCTTTCGCTAATCGAAGCATCGTTGGATTCTTATTTATAAACGAAATTATCCTAATTTTTCTTAGTTTATTCATTTCAAATTAGCTCAATAATACATCATTGGATGAATGGTCTATAAATCATTTCATGTCATTATATTTTCTCTTAAGAAATTAAATGACGCATATGATTATAATCCCGAAATTCTATTCCCAATTGATATAAATCCTCAATCTCAGAAATCTTCTACTTGTATGGGAAAATCTGACTTAGAGTTTGTATTAGTAGTGCTGGTCCAAGATAGAATTACTCATTATATTTGGTATAAATTTAAGTCTTTGACTTTAATTTTAGATTCCAAATAGAAATTTTCTTATATTTCTAATTCCAGAATACAATACAGTTACACTTTCTCAAGTGTTTAATATCCATCTTCTATTAATGGATTAAAACTGTATGGAATATGAGTTAGGTATTCTGTGACCAGGATCCACTTGCAGTATTCTAAGAACTCTTTGATGTATCTAAACCTATGTCATCATAGACACTACCACATTTTTTTTAATCTATGGCATTTGTATCTTGTTCATAGTGGATTTGACAAGATCAATCTCTGCAAAGAGTTAATATGCCTATATCCACTGAAAGTAGTTCATCTCATTCGCAGATGGATGTACATTCAGGGGTGGATATGAGTTTTTCGTTGTATTCTTAAAACGATAACTCTAGATTATACCTTTTAGCAAAGAAATTTGAATTGTTTAAAAAATTTCATTAATTTCTAGCAATGGTTAAAACCATTAAGGTAAGTGGTTAAAGATCTTGCGAACTGATAGGGGTGGAGAAATAGTTAGTAGATATGCAGTTCGAAGATCATTAAATTGATTTTTGAATTATATCCAAACTTACCTCCCCAGAAATTTCGAGTTGCATATTGATGATTAGTTACTAGTCGTTGCCTAAATCCTTCTATGGTAATACAATTTCAGAATGATGTAATGGTTGGATACTTAATGTAAATCATTACTAGATTCATGGATGACCTAATCAAAATCTTAAGAAAAGCTAGAACTGTTAACCATGGTTTGTTAGCTATTCTAAGTGATTAGGGGTGGACCATCCCATTGTCAATAGATAAGAAAGTGTTTGTTCAAACAAATACTACTTTTCTAAGAAAATGACTAAGTCTGAAAAACAAGTAGCAAATAAAGGAGATATTTAATTCTTGATTCCAAAAGTGTTCTATCATCTTATATAACATATGATGATCCCACTTTGCCTCTCTGTTGTCTTGTCACAACCGAAGAGATCAATACCATTTAGTTTTCTTAGACATAATTCACGGTGCCTTGTCGTAGTGGGAGAGTTTCTAGGAACTCACCTTCTTATGACTTGGGAGACACTAGTGATTAAAATCCATTGTGAGTTTAAACAAGTAATGGATTGTCAAGATAAAAAACTAAGAAGAAAGCCAATAGAACTATGGTTTAATCCATTCACATGGAATAACCTAAAGTTTTCTATTACAAGGACATAAAAGGAAATTTTAGTTAATAAGTATATTCTATGGACTTAACAAACTTACTGTTCCTAGTATTATAGGTTTGAGTTTATCTAAACCTATGGCTTGTGGTATACCTGGTAATTACTTACTCTAATGCAAGCAACTTACTTTAGTAAGATGCTGAAGCATTTTCTTTCTAATGACAATCTATAGAAGCTTCACAACTTCTTAGGTATAGATTTTATTTATCTAAGGAAAAGTCTTAACTATTCCAGAAAAGATAAAGCCATGAAAGAATTTCTTATATCAACAGTGAGAGGTCTTAGATATGCTTTTGTATGCCTTAGACCAGACACCTGCTGTTGAGTGGGAGTAATGAGTAAGTATCAGATTAATCCAGGAGAAGAACATTGGAAGACAATCAAGTAAATCCTAAGATTAAGAAGAGGAACTATATGTTAGTCTATAAGAGTGTGTTTAAAAATCTTAGACTACACCACATCAAATTTCGAAATTTGCCTATGTGCTAGTAAATATTTCTGATAAGATGGTGGTTACTCTGGGGGTGGAATAGTGATTTTGGAGAAGTGTAAAAACCTATCTGAAGTCTCTAGGTCTACCAGAGAGGGACTGAATGTTAAGGTTGCAGGAAAGGTACTTATTCAGTCTAAGGAAAGTTCTATACATTTTTGGCATCATTCCAAATTGCCTTAAACTACTAGTGTTAATTTCCTGATTAACCAAACGTAGTTGCCAAAGGTATAGAATCCAGTATCCCAAGAGAGTAAGACATATAGAGAGGAATTTCACATTCTCAATGATTTTGTGATTAAAGGAAGAGTAATGGTGGAGAAAAAGTTGTGTTTAATTCAACCTTTCAGATCCTATTACGAGGAGTTTACTACTACTACACTTGATTTGTATATCAAGGTGTTGAGATTATTTGAAACGCACTTTTTGTTTTATATTAGTGCAAATGGGAGTTTGTTGGGTTTTATGCCCTAAATAAAACTCATTTCAATATAATCAGATTTACTTATTAATATAGATCAGAAATAACATTTAATGTTGCATGGTTCACATGATTTATTTCATGATTATATGTACATAATGTATAAATTCATCTGAAATTTTCACATACTTGATCATGTTTATTGTGCCGTCAACACATTGGAAAGTAAACATGACTATGTGAATAAAGTTTCCTAGATTTATCAGACACAGGGTTTTACTGATATGATAATCTACAACAAGAGTTTACTTGTAGTTGGAGAAATACTATGTTCTTTCCAGAACATTGGTTAAAGTAAAACTCAGGTTGGATGCATGGAGTATGCATCGGAAGGGACCGATATTGAACTTTGACTTAGATTTAATTAAACTTACCGTAGAATCTATTCAAGTCAATATCGCCAAGTTGATCCTAGATCAAATGATCTTAATCCTGTTATGATTAGGCTCAATCTTGAAAGGCTATTCGTGTTCTTTGATTTGTTAGTTAAGCCTACTTTTAGGTGAGGGTGATACGTACATTTTGGGAACACGGTAGTGCAATTGAGTGGGAGCGCTAGCATAAACATGAAATCTATAGCTTCTATCTGGCGAATAGTAAGCAAAGGATGATCTCCTTCGAGCTTGACCAAACGAAAATAAATGGTGGAGATCTCATTTCACATAAGCTGAAATATCATTTATACGGGGTCAAGTGTTTTAAGGATAAAATACATAGTAGGGTGTTACGGTAATCTAATCCCTTTACAGTGTAGATCATTCATATAGAGGATCATTGATCAAATTAGGATTATAACAATGGATAACTAATGATGTGTCTATATGGTGGAACATATAGAGCATTCTATATACTGAGAGTGCAATTCTAAGTTCTATGCGTGGATTCAACGAAGAATTAATAAGTTAGTGAATTTTAGTGTTAAATTCTTGATCTACTTATTGGAAGCTCGGTTATATAGACCCATGGTCCCCCCACTAGTTGAGATAATATTGCTTGTAAGACTCATGTAATTGGTTTTGATTAATCAATTATAATTCTCAAATTAGACTATGTCTATTTGTGAATTTTTCACTAAGTAAGGGCGAAATTGTAAAGAAAGAGTTTATAGGGGCATATTTATTAATTATGATACTTTGTATGGTTCAATTAATAAATATGATAAATGACAATATTATTTAATAATTATTTATAGTTATTAAATAGTTAGAGTTGGCATTTAAATGGTTGAATTAGAAAATTGGCGTTTTTGAGAAAATCAGATGCAGAAAAGATAAAACTGCAAAATTGCAAAAAGTGAGGCCCAAATCCACCTTGCATGGCCGACCACTTTTGTAGAGTTTTCCCTCTGATATTTTCATTATTTTAATGCCAAATAATTCAAACCTAACCCTAGTGGAATGCTATAAATAGATAGTGAAGGCTTCAGGAAAATTATACTTAAATTTTCTATTTTTCATTCAGAGAAAAACCTGAGCCTTTCTCTCTCCCTATCTTTAGCTGCCACTTCTTCTTTCTCTTCCCTCTTGAATTTCGAAATCTTTAGTGTATGAGTAGTGCCCACACACAGCAAGTGATACATCAATCATAGTGAGGAAGATCGTGAAGAAAGATCATCAGCAAAGGAGATTCAGCATCAAGGATTCAGAGAAAGAGATCCAGGTTCAGATATTGATAATGCTCTGCTACAGAAAGGAATCAAGGGCTAGAGATCTGAACGGAAGGAGTCATTTAATTCCGCTGCACCCAATGTAAGGTTTCTTAAACTTTATATGTGTTTAATTTATCGTTTTAGAAAGTTCATATTTAGGGTGTTAATCAACATACTTGTGAGTAGATCTAAGATCTTGGTAAAATAAATTCCAACAGTACCTTCCCATAACTATAGTTGGGTTAGGTTCAAGATACAAAATAATAATAAAATAATCATTTAAAAAATAAATATCTCTTCACTTATCATTTTTTGACTATTTTTGGGATAGCTTTAAGAGCACGTGTCTCTCGCATTTAGCGGATCCGAATGTTCATGGGTACATGAGGGGAGCCAATTGGGTCGGTTCGTGTCAATCATGTCCTTGAGGTAATTTGTAGCTGAGGAGCTCTTTGCGCATTAGCAACTGGCGGAGTCGGGAGCTTAGTACGCCCAAAGTGCTCCATTGGTAGGAGGTGCAATGTTCCAAAGTGCTCCATTTGTGCCGAAGTGCTCCATTGGTAGGAGGTGCAATGTTCCAAAGTGTTCCCTTTTTTCCAGTGTACTCCCTTTTAGCCAAAGTGCTCCCTTTTTGGCCAAAGTGATCCTTTTTGGCCTAAGTGCTCCCTTCTTGGCCAAAGTGCTACCTTCTTTGCCAGAATGCTCCTTGTTTTGGACTTCCATATCTAGTAGAAATATTTATGCACAATTATCTTGAATTTTTTGAGAGATAACATTTTCCAAAGTGCTCCTTTTGTTAGACTTCCATATCAAGAAGATTATTGAGCTAGAGAAATCTTTAAAAGATAAGGGTAGTGAGAAGCCGAAAGCTCTTCAAGAGGCAACTGAGGAAGGTGAAATGGAAGAAAATGAAGTTTCTCAGTTATGCTTTTATAGAATTTGTTAGAAGAACAAGAACATAAATACCTCGTTCTTTGAGCCCCATATCAAGGAAAGTATTAAACTATACAAGCAGATGGAAGCTGATGAAAATACTAAGCGAGTTGGGAAGTCTATTGAAGAAGTAGAAACTGAGGGGGCTTGGGAGGTCACAAAAGAGGATGAAACTGATGATGATTTACCTAAATTTCTTAGAAAGAAGGTTTACTTAGTTTTAGTTTTTTTATATAGTAATGGCTTTTAAGCCAAGACAGTTTATTCAACTTTATTTTTGGTAACGAATCATTTTTCAGTTAGACGAGCAGCTGTTTATTTGATAACTTATGCTACTGTAATATACATATTTTCTTCATTTTTTGTGGGAAAATTTATCCAAATTTCACTTATCACAAATTAATTATGAACCATTGTCCATATGTAGACTTAATTTAAGATTACAAAACATTTTTTTTAAAATTCTATCTCGGAATTTATTACTCATTAATCCATCAAGTAAAGAGTGAACTTAAATATTTTAAACAACCAATTCTTTAATTATTTTAAATATTTTTAATCAATTATGTGCGAGTAGTTAGTCTTCTATTCGCGCTTTAGCTTATATATTATCTATCAAAACTCATTGTTGAGTTTCGTTTATAATATCTGCTACGTATGTGAGTTGCTATTAATTCATGTTGTATTGGCTAGTTTGCGAGATTATTTTCATAATCTTATTTTTTTTACAATAAGTGCTATATCACTCTTGCTTAAAGAAGATATAAAATCTTGATTTTCTATAGTTTTGGACCAGCTTTGACCGAATGCTTTATCTTTGCAAAAAATTTATTTTTTAGAATTTTTAAGCCTTATTTTTTCAGACATCTATATTATTATAGTTATTAGAATGTTTAGTTATTATATAATTATAAGCTCCGAAGTAATTTTAAAGAAAATTTTATGATTACTTGAGACAAATAAAGAGACTGGAATTCCATCAATATACATCTTAAATTTATATAATTTTGAAGTAATCGACAACTATAAACAAGCCAATTATTGATACTATGGTCTCAAATATTTGCAGTTCCAAGTATTTTTTACCAGGGAGCCATTCGACCATGCTAATTTATAAACCCTTGGTGCTATAACATCTTCAATTACATATGGACCTTCCCAATTTGGATTAAATACTCTCGATGTAGGATCTATTGTATTTACGAATACTCGTCTTAACACCAAATCTCCAATGTTAAAGAGCCTTGACCTTACTCTTTTATTGAATTGTCTTGTGATCCTTTATTGATATGCAACATTTCTCACTTAAAATTCATCTCTCATTTCATCTAGCAATTCCAAGGATTATTTGAGTAATTCTTGGTTCTTATCTTGATTATAAAACTCTCGCCAATGTGATGAGATGTTAACATTTACTAGAAGCATTGCTTTTGAGCCAAAACCTAGTGAGAAAGGAGTATCACCCGTTGCTATTTTTTCAATGGTTCGATGAGCCCAAAGTACATGTGGTAACTCATCTACCCACCTTCATTTTAGTGAATCGAGTTTCTTCTTTATAGTATCCTTAAGGGTCTTGTTGACTACTTCTACTTGTCCATTAGCTCGAGGCTGCAAGACTGATGAAAAACTCTTAATGATTGTGTTCCTCTCGTAGAACTCAGTGAATAAGTCACTATCAAATTGCGTCCAATCATCAGATACTATCTTAATGCGAATACCAAATCGGTACATTATGTGTTTGACAACAAAGTCTAAGACTTTTTTTGAGGTGATCGTGACTAAGTGCTCAACCTCGATCCATTTTGTGAAGACATTGACTGCTACAACTTCATACTTTTCTCCTCCTTGCCCTGTGGGTAATAACTCGATTAAATCTATTCCCTAAATGTTGAATGGGTAAGGTGAGGTCATCATACAAAGCTATGTTGGCAGAATCCTTGGAATGTGCGAGAATCTCTGGCATTTCTCACATTTCTTTACGAGCTCATGTGCATCTTTATTGATTGTTGGCCAATAATATCCATGACAAATTATTTTCTTTGAAAAACTCTGCAAACCTACGTGGTCCCCTAAAAAGCCTTCGTGGATTTCTTTTATAATATTCCTGGCTTCTGCCAGTAACACGCATCGAAGTAATGGCATTTAGTACCCTCTTCGATATAGTTTTTCTTAAAAAATTATGTATCTGGGTATCTTGTACATGAGTTTTCTCGCCTCATTTTTTTCTAATAGAAGTTTGTCGTTTAATAGATAATTCATGATTGATGTCATCCAAGTTGAATTTGTATCAATCATTTCTATGTCTGCTTCTCCCATTTCGCAAATACTGGGTTCATGTAACATTTCAATGAGAACTAAGTTGAGGTCGTTGAATTGTGATGCAAATTTGGCCAATGAATCAGCGTTGGAATTTTGTTCTCTTGGATTTGTTCAATTTTGAAATAATTGAATTTTTCCAAGTTTTTTTTTTTTGAACTTTTTCCAAATATTTGGCCATTCTGATTCCCTTTTCTTAATATTCTCCAAGTACATGATTCACTATCAATTGGGAATCACTAAGGCAATGTACTGCCTTAGCATAAACTACTTCTTCCATTCTTAAACCTACTAAAAGCACTTCAAATTCAGCCTCGTTGTTTGAAGCTAGGAATTGAAACCTTAAGACATAATGAAACTTAAAGTTTTCTGTCAAGATCAGGATTATGCCTGCCCTCGAGCCATTATCGTTTGATGAGCCATCAATAAATAATTTCCAGATTTTTTTATTTGGGATTTTCTATATTTCTTCGTAAGTATTTATTCCTTCAATTAAAAAATCTAACACTGATTTCCCTTTGATGGCTGCTCCTGGGTGATAAGTAATGTCAAACTGTCTCCATTCTATTGAACATTTTATCAATCGACCTGAGGTGTCAGGTTTTTACAATACTTGCCTTAGTGGATGATTAGTCAATACATGGACTGGATGCACTTGAAATTAAGGTCTCAGCTTTCTCAAGGCATGAATTAGACTTAGTGCGAGTTTCTCAAGGCATGAATTAGACTTAGTACGAGTTTTAAGATGAACTTATTTAGTGCTGCCATTTTCCCGATTAATGACTGAATCTCTTTTGGTTTCTTTGGTGAAGGCATATCGAGCAAAACCTTTATTTTTTTAGGTTAGCTTCACTTCCTCTCGCATTCACTATGAAACCAAGAAACTTTCCAAAAGAAACCCTAAACGAACATTTCTTCGGGTTTAGTTTAATTTTGTATTTCCTTAGGCTCAAGAAACACTTTGCAAGGTCAACCATGTGATCATGGATTTTAACTAATTTAACTAGCATGTCTTCCACATATAACTTCATGTTACGACCAATCTGGTACTCAAGCATTCCATTCACAAGGCATTGGTAGGTGGCTCCTACATATTTTTATGCTAAGTGGCATGACTTTATAACAATAGAGCCCCAAATTTTTTATGAAGCTCGTATGTTCTTGATCAGTGACTTGCATCTTAATGTGGTTATATCCAGAATAGGCATCCATAAAGGACATGAGTTCATGTCTAGCAATGGCATCGACAAGTTGATCAATTCTTGGCAGTGAAAACAATCTTTTGGCCACGCCTGGTTAAAGTCAGAGAAGTCAATGCATGTTCTTAAGGTGCCATTTGGCTTTGGACCAGGATTGGGTTTGAAACCCATTGTGGATTAAATTATTCTTACACAAAATCATTGGTTATAACTTATCAACCTCTTCTTTCAATACTCATTGCCTTTTTGAATTGAGAAGGCGTCTTTTTTGTTATTTTAAAGGATATTGAGGGTCGATATTGAGGTGATGGAAAATGACATTTGGGTCAATCCGAACCATGTTTAAATGGTTCCAAGTAAATTGGTCATGGTTTTCCATTAAGAAGTGAATTAATTACTACTTTAACTCTTTCCCTACCCTTTCCTAATTTTTACAATCTTGGTAGGGTGATTTGGATCGAGTAACACTTCTTCCGATTCTTCTACTGGCCTGAGTTGGGATTGTTCAGCATCAACTTCCTCGGTTATCATTACCATTGTTTGAAGAACTTTAGTTCTCTCTTTCAACTCTATGTTGTAACACTCTCTCGTCATTAACTGATCTCCTCTCACAGTCTAATTCCTGTTTGAGAAATTTCAATGATAAACGTTTTATCGAGCTAACTGCCCCTAGACCAGTTAGTGTTGGGTGACATATTATCATATTGTAGACTGAAGGATGATCCACTACCAGAAATTCTTGTAGTTGGGTAATTGATAATGGCGAGCCCCCCATTGTCAAAGGGAGATCAACTGTTACGAGACTTCCGACACTGTCTCTTGTGAATCCGCATAATGACCATGCATGGTTTCAGTTAAATTTTTCTAATCCCATTTTCCTTAGGGTTTCTTTGTATAGAATATTTACCGAGCTTCTATTGTCAACTAAGACCCGCTTTACCCTTTTATTTGCCAGTTCAATAGTTATTACGAGCGAATCTGTATGTGGAAATCTCACATGTGTCACATCGTCTTCATTGAAAATAATTGATGGCTCTTCAGTTCTTACTCGCTTTGGCACTTTAGTTGTGAAGGCTAAGGATCGATTTTTCACTTGATTGATATACCGCTTCTGGGCAGTATTTCTTATTTTTGCTAGATGGGGCCTTCTAGAAATTACTAAGATATCCTCACCATCAATTGGTGCTGGCTAGATGTTTTGATTTGGATTCTTTATTGGGTTGATTTTGTTCATTTCCCTTATTTCTCACGTACTGTCTAAAGTATCCTCGAGAGATGAGGCTTTCAATCTCATCTTTGAGTTGTCAACATTCCTCGGTCGTGTGGCTGATATCTTTGTGGAATCTGCAATACTTATTTTGATCTCATTTGTTCCTCACATTTCTCATATGTTCTGACTTGCGAAAAGCGACCCTATTTGAATTTATGAGAAATATGTTTTCACAAGTCTCGTTCAATTCTGTGTAAACAGTATAGATTGGTATGTATTCCTCCTATTTTTTATGCTTATTTTTATCCTTGGATGACTCCTTGGATTCATCTTTTCTTTTTCCATGTGGCTCATTGCTTATGCTTGTGTTTGCAACATTTGTTTCAGTCTTGCTCGAGCTAGGTTTATTCCCTGAGCCATCTTTTAGCAACTTTAGTTTGGATCGAGCTTCTTCCTTTTAGACGTATATAAATTCCTTGTCATTTAATTCATTTATTGATCTTACTGACAAAAATTATATTTGGCAACACCTAATCAACAACAGTTAATAAAAAAGTGTTGTGAATTTATTTTTGAAATTTTTACATGAAAAATCACTTTTGCACAATTTATTACCAAAATACTCATACACGTCTATACCAACTTTTTTACTTACAATGTTGGTTTTATTACACAAATACCACTTAGTCATCATTCCATCCATCATCAATCAAATCCTACTCTCTTCCCTCTCTTTTTTCATTTTCTATCAATCAATCTATCATTTCACTCTCTTTTTTTCTTCTTTTCTTTTTATTTTTAATTTTATTTCAGTTTTTAATTTTTTATTTTTAATTTTATTTCAGTTTTTAATTTTTTATTTTTAATTTTATTTTCAGTTTTTAATTTTTAATTTTTTTTCCATAACAATTCTTCTTTTATTTTTATTTTTAATTTTTAATTGTAAAGCTAGTTTCTTATATATTGTTGCTTAGGTCTAGGATTGACTTCTATCAATCAATCCATCATTTCACTCTCTTTTTTTCTTCTTTTCTTTTTACTTTTAATTTTATTTCGAGTTTTTAATTTTTAATTTTTAATTTTATTTCAGTTTTTAATTTTTAATTTTTTTACATAACAATTCTTCTTTTCTTTTTATTTTTAATTTTTAATTGTAAAGCTAGTTTCTTATATATTCTTACGAAGCCAAGGAAAGTGTTCTGAGAAATGAAAAATGTTTTCACTGGTTTTAGGCACAATCTTAGGAAATCATTGTGCTTCTTATGTATGTTTGCTCAACAAATAATGCAGAGATTTCATTGTCAACGTTTCTGGGAAAAAAGCTAATGTTGGTGCTGATATTCGAACCGAGGTTTGTTTTCGGTTTCTTTTTGGTTTTCTCCCATATTTGAAATTTTACACCTTCTGTATGTATTTTTTTAATATGTTTTTTATCTAGTTGTTTCCTGTCCATTTTTATATCATCAATGGGTAACAATGAGATTTATCATGGATGTTGATGTTCAAAGAGTTTTTCCTGTATTTTAGTTTGTATACAGTTGTTTTGTAGTTTTATTATAGTTTTGCTACTTGCATATGTTATTTCACTATAAAATTAATATGCAACTATTTGCACAAAACTTACTATGTATAACTACTATTTCTTAGTCCCCATCAAATTAAATGCTTGCATAATATATAAACTATCATAAAACGATAATGCAACTATAAGGCAACTATTTGCACTTGCATACAGTTGTTTTGTAGTTTTATTATAGTTTTGCTACTTGCATATGTTATTTCACTATAAAATTAATATGCAACTATTTGCACAAAACTTACTATGTATAACTACTATTTCTTAGTTCCCATCAAATTAAATTCTTGCATAATATATAAACTATCATAAAACGATAATGCAACTATAAGGCAACCAAAATAAAAATAAATCAAAATGTAACTGTATATAACGTACATGTATTATTCATGAGGTTTTTTTTAAAATTTTCACATCATACATTGTTTTGAATATGGTGGGAGGTCCAGATCTGTTTGTTACAGATCTACATTTCATGAATATGGATTTCGATATTAGGGGGAGCTGTTTTGATCGAATAAAACAGAAAACAAATGTGTGATTTCAGTTTCTTCACAGTTTTTCTGATTTTTTTTTTCGTCATTTTCAGTTTAGATCATTGCAGGTATTTTTTTCCAGTTGATTTTGCCAGAATTAATAGTTGTATTTTTCTCGTTTTGGTTTCATTTTGGTTGTTTTGCGGTTTTGAAACGAGCGCGTATTTTCATCTTCATGGTTCGCTCTGTACAGCTGACGGCTTAGTGCATGTGGTATTTTTGTAAATATTTGTATGTGGACTGTATAAATGTTTAATGGGCCGGCCCAAAGTATTTTTGTAATTTTTTTTCCTTTTTTGTATTTTTTTGTTTTTTTCCCTAATTATTAATTAATGCTTTATATATAGAAATTTTTACATGAAAAATTCATTTTACACAATTTATTACAAAATTACTCATACACGCTTATACCTACTTTTTTACTTACAAAGTTTGTTTTATTACACATATACCACTTAGTCATCATTCCATCCATCATCAATCAAATCCTACTCTCTTCCCTCTCTTTTTTCATTTTCTATCAATCAATCCATCATTTCACTCTCTTTTTTCTTCTTTTCTTTTTATTTTTAATTTTATTTCAGTTTTTAATTTTTTATTTTTAATTTTATTTTTAGTTTTTAATTTTTTATTTTTTATTTTATTTCAGTTTTTAATTTTTTATTTTTAATTTTATTTTCAGTTTTTAATTTTTAATTTTTTTTTCCATAACAATTCTTCATTTCTTTTTATTTTTAATTTTTAATTGTAAAGCTAGTTTCTTATATATTGTTGCTTAGGTCTAGGATTGACTTCTATCAATCAATCCATCATTTCACTCTCTTTTTTTCTTCTTTCCTTTTTATTTTTAATTTTATTTCAGTTTTTAATTAAATCTTTTTAACTTATTAGTTTAACTTTACAACTTCTGAAATACTTTCATGACAAAAGAGAAGACTTTGACTAGGCCATTCAACTGATATAAGCATGTACAAATAAATTCGTACAATTTTAATGTCATTTTCATTCTCGCTGGACTAGCTCAAAGCCACGTCGAAATAATTAGATAACAAAATAAAATAATAAGAAACAATTACCGATGATATTCTATACTTGAAAAGAAAACGATCTAATTCATGCTTATAGTAGTATTGACGTGAGTAGAGTTATAAAATTAATATTAGAAAAGTATTAGGACAAACATGATTAAGATTTATGAGTGAAGGTGGCAAAGCTAATAGATTAGATTAACCTGGTCAGTCCCATTTTTATATCATCAATGGGTAACAATGAGATTTATCATGGATGTTGATGTTCAAAGAGTTTTTCCTGTATTTTAGTTTGTATACAGTTGTTTTGTAGTTTTATTATAGTTTTGCTACTTGCATATGTTATTTCACTATAAAATTCATATGCAACTATTTGCACAAAACTTACTATGTATAACTACTATTTCTTAGTCCCCATCAAATTAAATTCTTGCATAATATATAAACTATCATAAAACGATAATGCAACTATAAGACAACTATTTGCACTTGCATACAGTTGTTTTGTAGTTTTATTATAGTTTTGCTACTTGCATATGTTATTTCACTATAAAATTAATATGCAACTATTTGCACAAAACTTACTATGTATAACTACTATTTCTTAGTCCCCATCAAATTAAATTCTTGCATAATATATAAACTATCATAAAACGATAATGCAACTATAAGGCAACTATTTGCACTTGCATACAGTTGTTTTGTAGTTTTGTTATAGTTTTGCTACTTGCATATGTTATTTCACTATAAAATTAATATGCAACTATTTGCACAAAACTTACTATGTATAACTACTATTTCTTAGTCCCCATCAAATTAAATTCTTGCATAATATATAAACTATCATAAAACGATAATGCAACTATAAGGCAACCAAAACAAAAAATAAATCAAAATGCAACTGTATATAACGTAGATGTATTATTCATGAGGTTTTTTTTTTAAATTTTTCACATCATACATTGTTTTGGATTTAGTGGGAGCTCCAGATCTGTTTGTTACAGATCTACATTTCATGAATATAGATTTCGATATTAGGGGGAGTTATTTTGATTGAATAAAATAGAAAACAAATGTGTAATTTCAGTTTCTTCACAGTTTTTCTGATTTTTTTTTTCGTCATTTTCAGTTTAGATCATTGCAGGTATTCTTTTCCAGTTGATTTTGCCAGAATTAATAGTTGTATTTTTCTCGTTTTGGTTTCATTTTGGTTGTTTTGCGGTTTTGAAACGAGCGCGTATTTTCATCTTCATGGTTCGCTCTGTACAGCTGAAGGCTTAGTGCATGTGGTATTTTTGTAAATATTTGTATGTGGACTGTATAAATGTTTAATGGGCTTGCCCAAAGTATTTTTGTAATTTTTTTTCCTTTTTTGTATTTTTTGTTTTTTTTCCTTTATTTTTTTATATAGTTGAACACACTTAAAATTAAAGTGTTGCTAAATAATTCATACATTTTTAAATTTGTATTTTAAAATCAATTAATAATAAACAATAGTAACACTCATAGATAAGTGTTGTCAAATACTATTTTATGTATATAAAATAAATAAATAATTGCCATATTTAATTCTAAAACTAACTAATTTAAGTTGAACTAGTGGATTGTAACTTCTTCTTCTTATATGTACCAACTAAGTACCATGAAAAAAAAAACTATCCCACTTTTTACAAGTTAAAATAACCATACATATATGAAGGTATCATCGAAAAACTTTAATGGAGATCATTAGAACTTATCTCTATCTATAATGGTTAGCTTTTTGCCTAATGTTTCTTCATAATTTTTAGTTTCTATTTATTTATGATATATCTATCATGATAATTTTAATCAAATACTTCTAAAATTACCTTTGTGTGTGCTAGGTTCTTCGTCACTTATACTTGGATAGTATGAGAATGACTTCAATTAGGTAAAATTATATATAGACATTATTCTAATTAGTTAATATATCTTTTGAGTTTTATTATTAATTTTTTTAGAATTTTATATATATATATATATATATATGTTTATTGAATTCTTGAAGCTTATACATTTAAATCAGTGAGCTTTTATTTTAAGATTTTTTGCTTTAGTTGTTAACTGTACAATGATTTTAATTTTTCTAACTATTAATTTATGTTTGCATAAGTCTTGCTTGAAGAATTCTTAAAAGAATATTGTAAGTATTGTTGCCTAAGTATTTAAGAACTGCTCAATTATATATGACACATGTAATAAAGAAAAATAAATTATCATTGATAATTTATACTAATATTTTTTTCCTTCTTGTTGTAGTGTTTCTCGCACAAACATATACATATACATCATGGAATGGAGAACTCCAGTGCTCTACCGTAGAACAACATGAAATTAATGGAGGCTTTCAGAGAAAATAATAGTTTAGTAGATTTTTTTTTTTTTGTTTTGGAGTGCTATGTATTTAATAGACTAAGAATATGTTTAAATTTTTGTAATGTTAAAGCATAATTGTAAACTTTCATGATTTTAATGTAAATAAAATATTTTTTGTTTGTTTTTGAATATACAGAAAAAAAGATTTAATTCCATAAAATCATTTGAAATAATTAAATAACAAAATTTTCTATATAAAAAAAATTAAATTATAAATTTAATTAGAAAATAATAATTAATTTCATTTGATTCAATTTTGAAAATTATGTATGGCAACACTTTTAAAGGAAATGTTGTCATATGTGTTAATAAGATATGGTAACACTTTTTTAAGTGTTGTTTAATGCTAATATTTTTGGCAACACTCTAGGAGGAAACACTTTTATAAGTGTTGTCTTTTAATTTTTCTTAGTTAAAAAAAAGTGTTGCTAATTGTATTTTTTCTAGTAGTGCCGGGTGCCCTTGCATATCATCCTGAGCTTACCTCCTGGTGTTATTCCTGCTTATATGGCAGTTAGTTTATTGCTATCATTCAAATTTTTAACGTTGGGTGCATTAGTGTTGAAACGACTCAAAAAGGACATTAAGGATTAATCAGGTTACTATTTTAAGTTAGTTAAAGATGATGCCTTGGGTCTCCTATTTCTAGTAATAAAAAATTGTTTCTTAAAGTCCTGAGACAACTGTTCCCTGGAGGTAATAGAATGTTCGGTAAATCTGTCAAACTAGCTACTCGTAGCTCCTGTGAGGGATGTTGGAAATAGAATGCATCATAATCCCACATTGTTGGCTCGTATTATAGTGTTGAAATTATCTAAATGAGCCACTAGATCGGTCGTCCCATCATAAGGTATCACATGTGGCTATTCAATATTTTTGAATGGAAAGGTTCTGGGTCGTCATCTAAATCATATCCTAGAAGTTTCCCATATTCCCCATCCTAGTATTTCCTAAACAAGTCTTCTAGCTAAATGAATCTTTGTTGAATAGAGTTATCAGCGGGTTGATTGGCCTATTCGTATGCTCGTGGTGTTGGAATTATTTTATCAGGATCTAGATTACTAACAAGTATGTTCTTAACATCATAAACATGAACTTCTAAAAACGATATAAAATAAAGGCATATAAAGTATTAGGAACCTTACAGTGGTTGCAGCGGGATATAATGTCTCCTTCCACTCAGATCTCTAACCCTTGTATCCTTTCTGTAGCAGGGTATCACCAAGATTTGAGTCCGAATCTCCTTCTCTTGAAACTAGATTCTTCACAGCCTTACACACTATGATTGAGTACCACTTGATGTGTGTGGGCACTCACTCTTTTCACTATGTGTCTTCGATTTTGAAGAGAGGAAGAGAGAGATAGGGTTTCGAATAGGCTAAGTGAAGGAGGCTTAAAATTTTACTGAATGAATGAGATGCATCATCTTTTCCCTTTAGCCATCACTACCTATTTATAGGAAACCACCTAGGGTTAGGTTAGATTTATTTGACATTAAAATAATGAAAAAATTAAATGGTAAATTGCTATGGAGTGGCCGGCCATGGATTGATATTGGCCCCACTTTGCAATTTTGCCATTTTTCAAATTTTCCATCTTATTTTCTCAAAAATGCCATTTTTCCAATTTAACCACTTAAATGCCCATTCTAATTATTTAATAACTAAAATTAATTATTAAATAATATTGCCATTTAACATATTTATTAATTAGACTCAACAAAGTCTCTTAAATAACAAATAAAGCCTAGATTCTCTTTTCTTCACAATTAAGCCCTAGCTTAGTGAAAATTCATAAACTAGACATAGTCTAATTTTAGAATTATAATTGATTAATTAAAATCAATTAACTGAGTCTTACAAGTAGTATTGTCTCAACTAGTATGGGGACCATGGACCTATATATTTGAGCTTCTAATAAGCAAATCTAGAATTTACCAAGTAAATTCGCTAACTTATTAATTCCTCATTGCATCCACCATAGAACTTGGAATCGCACTCTCAGTTATATAGAACGCTCTATATGTTCCACGATATAGATACGCTATTAGTTATCCATTGCTATAATCCCAATAAGCAATGATCCTCTATAGATGATCTACATTGTATAAAGATTAATTTACCGTTACACCCTTCAATGTATTTTATCCTTAAAACACTTACCCTCCTATAAATGATATTTCAGTAAACTAACATAATCACTGCAATGAGTACTCAACCATTTATCTCTGTTTAGCCAAGCTCGAAGGAAATCATCATTTCACTTCTATGTCTTGATAGAAGCTATAGATTCCATATCTTATGATTAGCGCTCCCACTCAATTGCACTACAATGTTCCCAAAATATACGTATCACCCTGACCAAAAAGTAGGCTTAACTTACAAATCAAAGAACATGAATAATACTCTTGAGATCGAGCCTAACCATGTCAGGATTAAGATCATTTGATCTAGGATCAACTAGGTGATATTGAATTGAATAGATATTACGGTAAATTTGTCATATCTAATTCAAGTTCAATATCGGTCCGTTCCGATGCATACTCCATACATCCAACCCAAGTTTTACTTTAACCAATGCCATGGAAAGCACATAGCACTTATCCAAGGTGCAAGTAAACTATGTTGTAGATTATCATATCTGTTAAACCCTGTGTACTGATATATCTAGGAATATATATTTAATCACACAATCTTGATTACTTTCCACTGTGTTGACGACACAATATACAAGAATATTAATGTGATAAGGGTTTGGATGAATTTATAAATCAAATAAACATATAAATGATAACATGAACCAAATGACACACTAAATAAGTGATGAAAATACTTCTGTCTCTTTATTGATAATTAAATGATAGAGATTACATTGAAATAGAGTTTTATTTAGGGCACAAAGCCCAACACGTGGAGCATCTTTATTTAATCTCTCTCCAAGATCTAGTGCATTTCTATTTATCTGCTCGTGTAAGTCTAGACGCCTTTGGTTCAATTGATCTAGCAAATTAAGCTGATCACGTACATTTTGGCATTGATTTTGTCTATTACCATAATTACTTACTGATCAACTTGGGGAATTACTTTTGGATTGGTAACTTTGCAAGTTACTTACACTTTCTTGCTCACTTCGATATTTGTGGCGTGGTGTTCTCTCACCTCATGGTAGATTTTCCCGTGTACGGGATCTCGAGGATTGAGTTTGCCCCTGGCTTGTTGACCTACATTGGGTTGTATTTGTTTCTAATTCTTATGGTTCTCCTCGGACTGGCCTTCACCTTTCAAATAAGTTAGCGAACTGCCCCTTAGTCAAGTATTCATACATACTGTCCCTTTCCTCCCTTATTGGTCCTCATGGTATACGTGGAGGGCGAGCAGAGTTGTGGTACCCTGATTCTGCGGCCCTATTCATCAACATGAACTACCCTTGTTTCCCATGGTTGTTTTTCTTGGGAGCGAGTGGGGTTATTCAGCTCCTGCTCTATGACGTTGGGTCCTTGTGCCCTTCTGATACGTGACTCGCAGGGTCTTCCTCGTGGTCGTCGAATAGGTTGCTCTTCTTGTGTTGGTGGGGCATCGTTTCGAGGTTCTCTGACCGTAGCCATTGCTCGTTCTAACTCTTTATCCTTTAACTGGATTCTCTGAGTCTTTGTCAAAGTTTTTGGTCTTCTGACTCGACGATTGGGACATACCTTGTGGGGTCATGCGCATCTAAATCTACTCTCTTAGGGATTTCTTCCTCAAGGTCATCGCATTTGGGGTTTCTTTCAGTAGGACCCCTTTCTTGGGTTGGTCTATTTTGGGAGTCTGTGTTCCATGGGGCTCTTTTCGTTGGAATTTATTTTACCAGGATCTTAGATCTACTCACAAGTATGTTTATTAACACACTAAATATGAACTTTCTAAAACGATAAATTAAACACATATAAAGTTTAAGAAACCTTACATTGGGTGCAGCGGAATATAATGACTCCTTCCGTTCAGATATCTAGCCCTTGATTCCTTTCTGTAGCAGAGCATTATCAATATCTGAACCTGGATCTCTTTCTCTGAAGCTTTGATGCTGAAGCTCCTTTGCTGATGATCTTTCTTCACGATCTTCCTCACTATGATTGAGGTATCACTTGATGTGTGTGGGCACTACTCAAATCACTAAGGATTTCGAAATTCTAATGAAGAAGAGAGAGAGTGGTCAGCTAAAGATAGGGAGAGAGAAGGCTCAGTTTTTCTGAATAGAAAAAGTCAGAAGAAAAGTGTAATTTTCCTGAAGCCTTCACTATCTATTTATAGCATTCCTACTAGGGTTAGATTTGAATTATATGGCATTAAAATAATGAAAAAATCAGTTTAAATTTCCTACAAAAGTGGCTGGCCCTAAACTTAGTGGACTGGGCCTTGCTTTTTGCAATTTTGCAATTTTAACACCTTTTGTATCTGATTTTCTCAAAAATGCCAATTTCCTAATTCAACCATTTAAATGCCAATTCTAACTATTTAATAACTATAAATAATTATTAAATAATATTGTCATTTATCATATTTATTAATTGAACCATACAAAGTATCATAATTAACAAATATGCCCCTATAAACTCTTTCTTTACAATTTCGCCCTTACTTAGTGAAAAATTCACAAATAGACATAGTCTAATTTGAGAATTATAATTGATTAATCAAAACCAATTACATGAGTCTTACAAGCAATATTATCTCAACTAGTGGGGGGACCATGGGTCTATATAACCGAGCTTCCAATAAGTAGATCAAGAATTTAGCACTAAAATTCACTAACTTATTAATTCTTCGTTGAATCCACGCATAGAACTTAGAATTGCACTCTCAGTATATAGAATGCTCTATATGTTCCACCATATAGACACATCATTAGTTATCCATTGTTATAATCCTAATGTGATCAATGATCCTCTATATGAATGATCTACACTGTAAAGGGATTAAATTACCGTTACACCCTACAATGTATTTATTCCTTAAAACACTTGACCCCGTATAAATGATATTTCAGCTTATGTGAAATGAGTACTCCACCATTTATGTTCGTTTGGTCAAGCTCGAAGGAGATCATCCTTTGCTTACTATTCGCCAGATAGAAGCTATAGATTCCATGTATATGATAGCGCTCCCACTCAATTGCACTACCGTGTTCCCAAAATGTACGTATCACCCTGACCTAAAAGTAGGCTTAACTAACAAATCAAAGAACACGAATAGCCTTTCAAGATTGAGCCTAATCATATCAGGATTAAGATCATTTGATCTAGGATCAACTAGGCGATATTGACTTGAATAGATATTACGGTAAGTTTAATAAATCTAAGTCAAAGTTCAATATCGGTCCCTTCCGATGCATACTCCATGCATCCAACCTGAGCTTTACTTTAACCAATGCTCTGGAAAGAACATAGTATTTCTCCAAATACAAGTAAACTCTTGTTGTAGATTATCATATCAGTAAAACCCTGTGTCTGATAAATCTAGGAAACTTTATTCACATAGTCATGTTTACTTTCCAATGTGTTGACGACACAATAAACAGGATCAAGTATGTGAAAAGGATTTCAGATGAATTTATACATTATGTACATATAATCATGAAATAAATCATGTGAACCATGCAACATTAAATGTTATTTATGATCTATATTAATAAGTAAATCTGATTATATTGAAATGAGTTTTATTTAGGGCATAAAACCCAACAAACTCCCACTTGCACTAATATAAAACAAAAAGTGCGTTTCAAATAATCTCAACACCTTGATATACAAATCAAGTGTAGTACTAGTAAACTCCTCGTAATAGGATCTGAAAGGTTGAATTAACCACAACCTTTTCTCCACCATTACTCTTCCTTTAATCACAAAATCATTGATAATGTGAAATTCCTCTCTATATGTCTACTCTCTTGGGATACTGGATTCTATACCTTTGGCAACTACTTTTGGTTAATCAGGAAATTAACACTAGTAGTTTAAGGCAATTTGGAATGGTGCCAAAGATGTATAGAACTTTCCTTAGACTGAATAAGTAACTTTCCTGCAGCTTTAACATTCAGTCTCTCTCTGGTAGACTTAGAGAATTCAGATAGGTTTTTACACTTCTCCAAAATCACTATTCCACCCCCAGAGTAATCACCATCTTATCAGAAATATTTACTAGCACATAGGCAAATTTCAAAATCTGATATGGTGTAGTCTAAGAGTTTTAAACACACCCTTATAGACTAACATATAGTTCCTCTTCTTTATCTTAGGATTTACTTGATTGTCTTCCAATGTTCTTCTCTGGATTAATCGATACCTACTCATTACTCCCACTCAACAGCAGGTGTCTGGTCCAAGGCATACAAAAGCATATCTAAGACCTCTCACTGTTGATGTAAGAAATTCTTTCATGGCTTTATCTTTTCTGGAATAGTTAAGACTTTTCCTTAGATAAATAAAATCTATACCTAAGAAGTTGTGAAGCTTCTATAGATTGCCATTAGAAAGAAAATGCTTCAGCATTTTACTAAAGTAAGTTGCTTGCATTAGAGTAAGTAATTACCAGGTATACCACAAGCCATAGATTTAGATAAACTCAAACCTATAATGCTAGGAACAGGAAGTTTTGTTAAGTCTATTGAATGGACTTATAAACAAAAATTTCCTTTTATGTCCTTGTAATAGAAAACTTTAGGTTATTCCATGTGAATGGATTAAACCATAGTTCTATTGGCTTTCTTCTTAGTTTCTTATCTTGACAATCCATTACTTGTTTAAACTCACAATGGATTTTAATCACTTGTGTCTCCCAAGTCATAAGAAGGTGAGTTCCTAGAAACTCTCCCACTACAACAAGGTACTGTGAATTATGTCGAAGAAAACTAAATGGTATTGATCTCTTCGGTTGTGACAAGACAACAGAGGCAGTGGGATCATCATATGTTATATAAGATGATAGAACACTTTTGGAATCAAGAATAAATATCTCCTTTATTTGCTACTTGTTTTTCAGACTTAGTCATTTTTTTAGAAAAGTAGTATTTGTTTGAACAAACACTTTCTTATCTATTGACAATGGGATGGTCCACCCCTAATCACTTAGAAAAGCTAACAAACCATGGTTAACAGTTCTAGCCTTTCTTAAGATTTTGATTAGGTCATCCATGAATCTAGTAATGATTTACATTAAGTATACAACCATTACATCATTCTGAAATTGTATTACCATAGAAGGACTTAGGCAACGACTAGTAACTAATCATCAATATGCAAATCGAAATTTCTGGGGAGGTAAGTTTGGATATAATTCAAAAATCAATTTAATGATCTTTGAACTGCATATCTACTAACTATTTCTCCACCCCTATCAGTTCGCAAGATCTTTAACCACTTACCTTAATGGTTTTAACCATTGCTAGAAATTAATGAAATTTTTCAAACATTTCAAATTTCTTTGCTAAAAGGTATAATCTAGAGTTATCGTCTTAAGAATACAACGAAAAACTCATATCCACCCCTGAATGTACATCCATCTGCGAATGAGATGAACTACTTTCAGTGGATATAGGCATATTATCTCTTTTGCAGAGATTGATCATGTCAAATTCACTATGAACAAGATACAAATGCCATAGATTAAAAAAAATGTGGTAGTGTCTTTTGATGACATAGGTTTAGTTACATCAAAGAGTTCTTAGAATAGTGCAAGTGGATCCTGGTCACAGAATACCTAACTCATATTCCATACAGTTTGAATCCATTAATAAAAGATGGATATTAAACACTTGAGAAAGTGTAAACTTGTATTGTATCTGGAATTAGAAATATAAGAAAATTTCTGTTTGGATTCTAAAATTAAAGTCAAAGACTTAAATTCAACCAAATATAATGAGTAATTCTTTCTTGGACCACCACTACTAATACAAACTCTAAGTCAGATTTGCCCATACAAGTAGGAGATTTCTAGGATTGAGGATTTATATCAATTGGGAATAGAATTTCGGGATTATAATCATATACATCATTTAATTTCTTAAGAGAAAATACAATGACATGAAATGATTTATAAACCATTCATCCAATGATATGTTTTGAAGCTAATTCAAAATGAATAAGCTAAGAGGAATTAGGATAATTTCGTTTATAAATAAGAATCCAACGATGCTTCGATTAGCGAAAGACAAAGTAATCTTATTTATGTAATTTTCTTGTTTCATATCGTAAAAATACTAGTCTAAGGTGTCATCAATTGATGAACAGCTAGATGTCGCATATACAATATTTATCTTTCGAGATCTAACACTATTATGTATGTCTAATGGTGAAAATCCACTAGGGATTTATCTCATTAGATAAACAAGCCAAGTTAGACCAACAATGAAGATTCGAAATGAAACTACAACTTAATAACAGAAAATAACATGGTTCAATATAAATTCATACACAATTCAGAAATTATAAGCATATAGCAAGTAGGAATGACAAGTGAAAATACTAAAACTTACAATCCTAAATAATTTCCAAGGTTTTTAACAAACTGATATCAGTGTCCCGTTTAGGCGAGAGTCAAAGCTACCATTCATTGAATAGAGTTGTCAGCTCGTCTAAAATGTTAAACATTCTAGCAACCTTTTATTCGATCAAGATTGGAATTCAGCGTTGTCCGTTTAGGCGAGAGTCAAGGCAATTCTATCTTATGAGCTTCCACCATTGTTTCATAATTTGCAAGTCAAGTATGGTCGCCACCATTAGGGTGATCCATACCATACAAAACACTTACAAACTACTTATCATGCGAGGTTAAACGGTGCGAAATTGCTAATGAACGTTCCTCCATTAGGGAGGATTACTCACTAAAACAAACGCGGTGTAAAACCCACAATGGAGATCGAATGTCTCTATAATAAAGCTCATTATTTGAAAAGAGTTGTATTTTCTTTTATTCTCTTTATTTATTCTATTTATTTTAAATATATATTTATTTAATTAAAATTTCCAATTTAGAATGAAAAATTCTAAATTTAAATTTTAATTTAATATTTATAAATTTTACTTAGATGGATATGAAAATAATATGAATTATTTCCATCTTAGTAATAATTTCCAATAAATATTTAGAAAAAATATTTAAGTTGTTACAAAATTAATTTAAATTAATTTACAACTCAAATTTAATTTTCTATAAATATATATTGCATTTCGAAAAATTAAAGTATATAAGAATACAATTTTCGAAAAATGCATATTAAAATAAAAAATAAATCCTGGAAAAATTATTCTAATTTAATGTTGGCCCAAAATTAATTAATAAAATTAATTTACAACAAAAAATATAATTTTCCTATTTAATTAAATATATAAGAAAAATTTCAAATATTTAAGTATGATGATGAAAATCAACTTAAATATTAATTTTCTATTTAATTAAATACACTAGAAAAATACTTCAAGCAAAAATATCACCTATCTAGATTTTCCTTTGACTAATTAATTCAATTTCTAATAATATACTTTAATTCAATTTATTTTAAATTAATCAATAAATGAAAAAATCATTGATTTAAGTTGATCCAAGAATTAATTAAAATAAATAATTAATTTACAACTTAATCTATTTTTTTTTAAAAAAAATAAAATTCGAAATTCTAGCATTTAAGAAATGCAATTTCAAAAATTGATTAATAAAATAAAGAAAAAATATATTTTGAAAATTATTTAAATTTAGTTGAAAAATTAAATTTCAACTAAAAATAATTTTCTATTTAATTAAATGTCATGAAAAAGAAATATTTAAGTATGATGATAAAATCAACTTAAATATTTAATTTTCAAATTAATTAAATATATTAAATTCAAGAAATAAATAATTAAGTGTAGAGAATGCTTAATTATTAATTTCTAGTTTAATACTAGGAAAAATATACTTAAAATAAATTGTACCAAAATTAATTATTTAAATAATTAATTTCACAATGTATAATATTTTCCTATTTAATATTAGAAATAATAAGTAGTCTAGAAATAACTATCTAGAAAATATCTTATTTGACTAAGTATCTTTTCTACAAAATTTGAAAAAATATCTAATTTAAGTTGTATTAGAAAAAATCTAGAACCTAAATATTTTTCAAATTTAAATTTAATTAAATATCAAAAATTAAGTTGTAACCACTTAATTTGAAAATATTCCATTTTAAGTTAATATTCGAAAAGATATTAACTTAAAAAATATCTAAAGAATCTTAATAACCAATGCCTAAAATTCCTCAACTTAATTTTGAAATTTGAAATTCAAAAGATATTCAGATTTAAGTTGATTAGTTGTAGATAACTAAATATCAACTTAAATAGGAATATTTAATGAAAAATTTAAATTAAGCTCCAGAAAGAATCTAGATGGTTATAATTCTATATTTAATTAAATACAAGAAAATACATATTGTTTAGCTTAGAATAAAAAATTCTTTAAACTATATTTTTCTTAAATTAATTTCAAAATAAATGAAATTAATTATGTTGCTAATTCAATTTTAATTAGGTTAAACTAGTTTAATTAACCTAGTACAGTCATTCAAATCAGGCAAATGGGCCTTCACAATTGGGGTAGTTTGTGTGAGGGGGTGCTGGGTTCAGTATGTCGTACCCACTTCTATGGCTCCCAACTCTCACACAAGGCCCAAAAGAGAGGAATTTAACCTTAATAAGAACAACTGTTATTAATTGAATAGGCCCAAAAACTAAATGGGCCTAAATAAATCCTATCAAGAACTATGATAATTTATTTTAGCAACATTAACCTATATGCATCTATAATAAAATTAAACACATAGGCTCACACAGGCACACTTTGGATGGGTCCTATCATGTTGCTAGGTCATACACAGATGAAAGAAGATTGTAAATTATACCTGTTACAAATTATTATCTTGACCAAGGGAGCCATCAGATCATTAGATCTGGCAAAAGGTAACCATGGCTATTTGCAATCAAGTAATAATAGGTTTTGAAAAACTTACACATAAGTTAAAACACATACTCCTGCAACAGGGTTAGCTGGATAGTTGGAAGTAGGATTTATTTAATTTTTTTTTTTTTTATAATAAATTTCGAATAAATAAATAATTAAATAAAAATTTAATATTCGAAAAAAACAAAAAAATAATTTCAGAATTAAAAAATAAATTTCGAAAATTTAAAAAAAATTTAAAAAATTAAACCTACTTTTTATCTTATATCTATTTAAAATTACATGATTATAAATATCTTATTTTAAATAAGGTCAAAATATCTTTTAAAATATTTATAAAATCTGACCTTAAATTTAAAAAAAAATATAATCAAATTTAAAAATAAGATAGGTTTTTAAGCAAAAAGATAAATACTAATTCTATTCGAATTCAAATTACACTAATATCTTGAATTAATTTTAAAAAATAAAATGAATTCAAAAAGATAATTAGAATTGAATTAGGAATAGTATTAGTATATATACAAAACCATACAAAAATTTGGAAGTTAATTCCATGAAAAGGTATGAAAAATTGAAGAAAAAGGGAAAAAACCGAAACTGTACGGACAGTTCTGCGATCATGAAAAATATCCAAATGTTGATTTTGTCAAATCTTCAAAAAATCATAACTAATTCAAATAAAATCCAAATTGAGTTCTGTAAAAGGCTAACTTGCTTAATTTTTTCCATACTATCCAATAAAAATAATTACAGAATCGAAATCACAATTATTTATCACAAAAATTTAACAAACATCAATCATTCATCAAATAACACTCAATACAACATGATACCATCCAAAGAACATACAAACAATCGTTTTAAAGTCCAAATTTCATGTAAGTAAATCAATTACCATGGCTCTGAGGCCAGTTGTTGGAATTTATTTTACCAGGATCTTAGATCTACTCACAAGTATGTTTATTAACACCCTAAATATGAACTTTCTAAAACGATAAATTAAACACATATAAAGTTTAAGAAACCTTACATTGGGTGCAGCGGAATATAATGACTCCTTCCGTTCAGATATCTAGCCCTTGATTCCTTTCTGTAGCAGAGCATTATCAATATCTGAACCTGGATCTCTTTCTCTGAAGCTTTGATGCTGAAGCTCCTTTGCTGATGATCTTTCTTCACGATCTTCCTCACTATGATTGAGGTATCACTTGATGTGTGTGGGCACTACTCAAATCACTAAGGATTTCGAAATTCTAATGAAGAAGAGAGAGAGTGGTCAGCTAAAGATAGGGAGAGAGAAGGCTCAGTTTTTCTGAATAGAAAAAGTCAGAAGAAAAGTGTAATTTTCCTGAAGCCTTCACTATCTATTTATAGCATTCCTACTAGGGTTAGATTTGAATTATATGGCATTAAAATAATGAAAAAATCAGTTTAAATTTCCTACAAAAGTGGCTGGCCCTAAACTTAGTGGACTGGGCCTTGCTTTTTGCAATTTTGCAATTTTAACACCTTTTGTATCTGATTTTCTCAAAAATGCCAATTTCCTAATTCAACCATTTAAATGCCAATTCTAACTATTTAATAACTATAAATAATTATTAAATAATATTGTCATTTATCATATTTATTAATTGAACCATACAAAGTATCATAATTAACAAATATGCCCCTATAAACTCTTTCTTTACAATTTCGCCCTTACTTAGTGAAAAATTCACAAATAGACATAGTCTAATTTGAGAATTATAATTGATTAATCAAAACCAATTACATGAGTCTTACAAGCAATATTATCTCAACTAGTGGGGGGACCATGGGTCTATATAACCGAGCTTCCAATAAGTAGATCAAGAATTTAGCACTAAAATTCACTAACTTATTAATTCTTCGTTGAATCCACGCATAGAACTTAGAATTGCACTCTCAGTATATAGAATGCTCTATATGTTCCACCATATAGACACATCATTAGTTATCCATTGTTATAATCCTAATGTGATCAATGATCCTCTATATGAATGATCTACACTGTAAAGGGATTAAATTACCGTTACACCCTACAATGTATTTATTCCTTAAAACACTTGACCCCGTATAAATGATATTTCAACTTATGTGAAATGAGTACTCCACCATTTATGTTCGTTTGGTCAAGCTCGAAGGAGATCATCCTTTGCTTACTATTCGCCAGATAGAAGCTATATATTCCATGTATATGATAGCGCTCCCACTCAATTGCACTACCGTGTTCCCAAAATGTACGTATCACCCTGACCTAAAAGTAGGCTTAACTAACAAATCAAAGAACACGAATAGCCTTTCAAGATTGAGCCTAATCATATCAGGATTAAGATCATTTGATCTAGGATCAACTAGGCGATATTGACTTGAATAGATATTACGGTAAGTTTAATAAATCTAAGTCAAAGTTCAATATCGGTCCCTTCCGATGCATACTCCATGCATCCAACCTGAGCTTTACTTTAACCAATGCTCTGGAAAGAACATAGTATTTCTCCAAATACAAGTAAACTCTTGTTGTAGATTATCATATCAGTAAAACCCTGTGTCTGATAAATCTAGGAAACTTTATTCACATAGTCATGTTTACTTTCCAATGTGTTGACGACACAATAAACAGGATCAAGTATGTGAAAAGGATTTCAGATGAATTTATACATTATGTACATATAATCATGAAATAAATCATGTGAACCATGCAACATTAAATGTTATTTCTGATCTATATTAATAAGTAAATCTGATTATATTGAAATGAGTTTTATTTAGGGCATAAAACCCAACACTTTTCTCGATAGATGCACCGTCTCTTCTTCCATGACTGGTTCATCATGTTGAGTGTTTTCCATGACGAGGAAGTCTGGTTATGTTGCGGAGATGTGTTTTGAGTTTTCAATTTTAAACAAAGGCTCTCACTGAAAGCACCAAACTCTTAATTCAGAAATTTATTAACAATAATGAAGCTTTATAAATAAAATTAAAATATTTATAATTACTAAATATAAATAAAATGAAGTGAACTTTTTACGTGGTTATGTAGTTGAAATCTAGATACTCCACGAGTAAGTGTTATTTCAGATTATTCTTTTATAGTATTTATAGATACACAATAATATTTTTGGGTATCTTTAATACTTAATCTCTCAAGAATTTTCTCCCAAAAAAGGACCCCGCCATCTTTGTAGGTCCTATCCCAGTTTATAGGATTCTTAGAAATGATAGTTATTCCTTTTTTATCTTATCTAGATAACTGTTTATGAAATGTGAATAATCATCATATTTTATATTTACAACATGTGGGATAAATGAATTAACTGTTGATAACCGTTTTTCTCCTTATCAGAAAGCAGTTTCTTTGCCGAGATATTATACCCAAAATTTTCCTCACACTCTTCAACAATGTTTAGGAATGATTGGACGTATTTTGTGAGACGCTAGTTGAGGTGTTTTCCTCACTTTTGTTATTTATGACTAATCTTGAGCTAACCTTTAAGATTGTATCCTCTATTATCCATTTGAGTTAATTCTTTCGCGTGGTCTATGAGCATTCTGAGATAGATCGTATTTTGCTCATTTATTTTAGTCTTTCAACATACTCGTGAGTATGCAGATTAATGAGCTGCAAGCTCTTAAAAAACTCGTTATCAACCCTTTCTAGCTATTCATTCCTTTGTACTCTATTTATGTCTTGTCTATCTCGGTCAAGTCCGTGATGACCTTATGATGTTGTGTTCTCGGTAACCGTTATATTTATAATTTTATCACTTTTATTAGACAACTATTTTATAATACAATACGAGACCAATATATCATTTAATTGTAGCATATCCTGAGGTGAGACACTTATTTTATTCTTCACGTTTATAGTTTTTCTCAATCTTTGAGACTTATATCTACATGCCGTGTCCATATTTAATGCTTGAAATATCAGCATAATAATTACTTGATATAAATATTTCTTTTTATTATTAAAATATTTTTATTTCATTATTTTTTTTTTTATTATATTAAAGCATGATACATTATTTAATTTAGTTATCGTACATATTTATGTACATATGATATATAAATATATTTTTTTTTTCACAAAAACTTGTTAATTACTTTTATGATTTAAATTTAAATTTATGTTATAATTACTTATACTTAAAATATATTTTAAATTCTATTAGTTTTTATTTTTTTAGAAAGAAAACAAATACTGTCCATTCTAAAATTAAACACAATTCAATCTAATCCAATCTAATTTAATCTTTCTAAATCTAATCTAATCTAATCATGCGTGTTAAACAGGCACTTAGAGCATTGCTATTGCACATCTTAAGTTATCTAACACTACACCTATGTTGACACTTTATAATTGGTTAATAATTTTCAATATTATTAAATTAAAAAATGTAAGACTTGATATTAAAATTTATACAAATTGCAATATACTACCTCTTCTGTTGTTTGACATCTTAACGTGCCATTTTGCATTTCTCTTATTATTTGTAGCTTAACATCATCACAATAGTATTTTATGGTTAGTGATTTTTTATATTCATTTAATTAAAATATGGACCTCTAATATTTAATTACAATAATCACATTATATGTAGAGTAAAGTATGATGATAAATGTAGAGTGCAACTATTTTTCCCAAAAGAGTGTCTAAAGTTGATAGAGATTGATTTGATAACTATTTGTAAATATATATGTATAGAACAAATCTCAGGCCTTATTATTGGGGGGTTGTTAGGATGTACTGGTTGAATTTGATGAAATACAAAAGAGTTAAATTCAAAAAAAAAAAAAATCACATTATGACATTTTGTAGTAGTACATGACAGTCCCATATATGCAAATTGTTCCTTAAATTAAATATATATATATAAAGAGCATTGATATTGGGTACCGGTGTTGTCTAGTGGTGCAAGTTCATGCATGTCGTGCTGGCCTGATCTATATTTTTTCGTGCTTTTCAAAAAACAGGTTGTGTCATGCCGTACCACAGAAAAATAAGGGTTGTGTTGTACGTGTTGTATCTATTGGGTTTTGTGCCCTAAATAAAATCCATTTTAATATAATCATATTTACTAATTAATAAATATCAGAAATCGCATTTTATGTTGCATGGTTCACATGATTTATTTCATGATTATGTTTAATGTATAAATTCTATTAAGTCCAGAACATATGTATTTGTTCATGATTATAGTGTCGTCAGCACAGTGGAATATAATCATGATTATATGTTCAAAAGTTTAATTCCCATGATTTGTCAGTTCACTAGATTTAGACTGGCATGATAATTTGTGATAGGTATACTTACACTTTGGATAAGTGTTATGTCCTTTCGAGGGCATTGGCAAAGTTTGCCAGTATCGGATGTATGGAGTATACATTGGAAGGGACCGATATTGATCTTAGATAAGATAGCCTAAACTTACTGTTATATCTTTCTAAGTCAATATCAATGGTTGATCTTAGGTCTATGGATCTTAATCCTGACTTGGTTAGGTTCGATCTCAAGAGTGTTATTTGTGTTCTTTGATTTGTTAGTTAAGCCTACCTTTTGGTCTAGGTGATATGTACATTTTGGGAACATGATAGTACAATTGAGTGGGAGTGGTAAACATAGATATGGAATCTATAGCTTCTATAAGTTTTTAGAAGTGAAACGATGATTTTCTTCGAGCTTGGGTGAATAGAGATAAATGATTGAGATCTCATTTCAGTAATTATATTAGTTTACTGAAATATCCTTTATAGGTAGCTAAGTGTTTCAAGGATAAAATACATTGAAAGGTAGAATGGTAAATTTGTCCCTATTCAGTGTGGATTATCTATAGAGGATCCTTGACTATTAGGATTGTAACAATGGATAATCATAACATATCTATATCGTGGTACATATAGAGCGTTCTATATAACTGAGAGTGTATTCAATTCCAAGTTCTATAGTGGTTCATGTTGGAAATATTTTACCAGGATCTAGATTTACTGCTATGTATGTTTCATTAACATCCTAATATGAATTCTAAAACAATGAAATAAACACATAAAGGTTTAAGGAAACCTTACATTGGTTGCAGCAGAATATAATGACTCCTTCCGTTCAGATCTCTAGCCCTTGATTCCTTTCTGTAGCAGAACATAATCAAGATCTGAACCTAGATCTCTTTCTCTCCTTCCTTTGATGCTGATTCTCCTTCTTGTTGGTTTGGATTCTCCTACAGTCTTACACACCATGATTGAGATACCACTTGATGTGTGTGGGCACTCACTCATTCACTAATGGCTGAAAAATATTTGTGAAGATAGGCTATATTGTTTTCGAAAATTGAAGAAGAAAGAAGAACGGAAGAGGTCTCATCAAAAGCTAGGTTATTAGCTTTGGAGGCATTAGTTGGATAATGAGACCATAACCTTCCTTTTATACTATTCTTCAATAGGGGTAGGGTTGAATTAAATGGATTAAAAAAGAATAAAATATTAGGCAAAAATACCTCTTGGCCGTACACAATAAGTGGACCAATCTCTAGTTACAATTTTGCCACTTTATTTCAACCACTTATTCTTCTTTTCAATAATGCCACATTTTCCAATTCAACCTTATAAATGCCAAACTATTTATTTAATAATTAAAATAACTATCAAATAAAATTGTCATTTATAATATTTATTAATTAGACTCCATAAAGTCTCTTAATTAACAAATAAACCCCAAAACACCATTTCTTCACAATCAAGCCATAACATAGTGAAAATTCATAAACTAGACATAGTCTAACTTTAGAATTAAAATTGATTAATCAAAATCTATTAACTGAGTCTTACAAGTAGTATGGTCTCAACTAGTATGGGGACCATGGTCCTATATAAACTGAGCTTCCAATAAGTCGAACCGAATTTACCAAGTAAATTCCCTAACTTATTAATTCCTTAATGAATCCACACTTAGAACTTGGAATTGCATTCTCAGTCATATAGAACGCTCTATATGTTCCACGATATAAATACGCTATTAGTTATCCATTGTTATAATCCTAATTTGATCAATGACCCTCTAATAGATGATCTACATTGAATAGGCACTAAATTACCGTTACACCTTCAATGTATTTTTGTTGGAAATTATTTTACCAGGATCTTAGATCTACTCACAAGTATGTTGATTAACACCCTAAATATGAACTTTCTAAAACGATGAAATAAACACATATAAAGTTTAGGAAACCTTACATTGGGTGCAGCGAAATATAATGACTCCTTCCTTTCAGATATCTAGCCCTTGATTCCTTTCTGTAGCAGAGCATTATCAATATCTGAACCAGGATCTCTTTCTCTGAATCTTTGATGCTGAAACTCCTTCTTGCTGAAAGTCTTTCTTCACGATCTTCCTCACTATGATTGAGGTATCACTTGCTGTGTGTGGGCACTACTCATACACTAAGAATTTCGAAATCTCAATGAGGAAGAGAGAGAGAGAGTGGGTTCGGCCAAAGATAGGGAGAGAGAAGGCTCAGGTTTTTCTCTGAAGGAAAAATAGAAAATTTAAGTGTAATTTTCCTGAAGCCTTCACTATCTATTTATAGCATTCCACTAGGGTTAGGTTTGAATTATTTGGCATTAAAATAATGAAAATATCAGAGGGAAAACCCTACAAAAGTGGCCGGCCCTATACATGTGGATTTGGGCCTCACTTTTTGCAATTTTACAGTTTTATCTTTTCTACATCTGATTTTCTCAAAAACGCCAATTTTCAAATTCAACCATTTAAATGCCAATTCTAACTATTTAATAACTATAAATAATTATTAAATAATATTGTCATTTATCATATTTATTAATTGAACCATACAAAGTATCATAATTAACAAATATGCCCCTATAAACTCTTTCTTTACAATTTCGCCCTTACTTAGTGAAAAATTCACAAATAGACGTAGTCTAATTTGAGAATTATAATTGATTAATCAAAACCAATTACATGAGTCTTACAAGCAATATTATCTCAACTAGTGCGGGGACCATGGGTCTATATAACCGAGCTTCCAATAAGTAGATCAAGAATTTAGCACTAAAATTCACAACTTATTAATTCTTCATTGAATCCACGCATAGAACTTAGAATTGCACTCTCAGTATATAGAGTGCTCTATATGTTTCACCATATAGACACATCATTAGTTATCCATTGTTATAATCCTAATTTGATCAATGATCCTCTATATGAATGATCTACACTGTAAAGGGATTAAATTACCGTTACACCCTACAATGTATTTTATCCTTAAAACACTTGACCCCGTATAAATGATATTTCAACTTATGTGAAATGAGTACTCCACCATTTATCTTCGTTTGGTCAAGCTCGAAGGAGATCATCCTTTGCTTACTATTCGCCAGATAGAAGCTATAGATTCCATGTTTATGATAGCACTCCCACTCAATTGCACTACCGTGTTCCCAAAATGTACGTATCACCCTGACCTAAAAGTAGGCTTAACTAACAAATCAAAGAACACGAATAGCCTTTCAAGATTGAGCCTAATCATATCAGGATTAAGATCATTCGATCTAGGATCAACTAGGCGATATTGACTTGAATAGATATTACGGTAAGTTTAATAAATCTAAGTCAAAGTTCAATATCGGTCCCTTCCGATGCATACTCCATGCATCCAACCTGAGCTTTACTTTAACCAATGCTCTGGAAAGAACATAGCACTTCTCCAAATGCAAGTAAACTCTGTTGTAGATTATCATATCAGTAAAACCCTATGTCTGATAAATCTAGGAAACTTTATTCACATAGTCATGTTTACTTTCCAATGTGTTGACAACACAATAAACAGGATCAAGTATGTGAAAAGGGTTTCAGATGAATTTATACATTATGTACATATAATCATGAAATAAATCATGTGAACCATGCAACATTAAATGTTATTTCTGATCTATATTAATAAGTAAATTTGATTATATTGAAATGAGTTTTATTTAGGGAATAAAACCCAACAATTTTATCCTTAAAACACTTAGTTCCGTATAAATGATATTTTAGCAAAGTGAAATGAGATCTCAACCATTTATCTCTGTTTAGCCAAGCTCGAAGGATATCATCGTTTCACTTCTAAATTCCTATAGAAGTTATAGACTCCATATTTATATTAGCGCTCCCACTCAATTATACTATCGCGTTTCCAAAATGTATGTATCACCCTGACCCAAAAGTAGGCTTAACTAACAAATCAAAGAACATGTATAATAGTCTTGAGATCGAACCTAACCATATCAGGATTAAGATCATTTGATATAGGATCAACGGGTGATATTGAATTGAATAGATATTACGGTAAATTTTAATATATCTAATCAAAGTTCAATATCGGTCCCTTCCGATGTATACTCCAAACATCCGATACTGGTAAACTTTGCCAATGCCCTGGAAAGGACATACCACTTATCCAAGGTGTAAGAATACCTATCACTGATTATACCATGCCAGTCTAAATCCAGTGTTCTGACAAATCAGGGAAAAAACTTTCGAACATATAATTAAGATTATATTCCACTGTGCTGACAACACTATAATCATTAACAAATTCATATGTTCTGGACTTAAATAGAATTCATACATTATGTGTATATAATCATGAAATAAATCATGTGAACCATGCAACATAAAATTTTATTTCTGATCTTTATTAATAAGTAAATCTAATTATATTGAAATGAGTTTTATTTAGGGCACAAAACCCAACAGTTCAATGAGGAATTAATAAGTTGAGAATTTACTTGGTGAATTCTAGATCTACTTATTGAAAGCTTGGTTATATAGGCGCATGGTCCCCTCACTAGTTGAGATAGTACTACTTGCAGACTCAGTTAATTGATTTTAGTTAATCAATTATAATTCTAAAATTAGACTATGTCTTATTTAAGAATTTTCAGTAAGAAAGGGCTTTATTGTGAAGAAAAGAGGTTTTGGGGTCAATTTATTAATTAAGAGACTTTGCATGGTCTAATTAATAAATTACATAAATGACAATTTGATTTAGTAGTTAATTATAATTATTAAATAAATAGTTTTGACATTTATAGGTTTGAATTGGAAAATATGGTATTATTGAAAATAAGAATAAGTGTTTGAAATAAAGTGGCAAAAATCTAACTAGAAAGAGGTGCACTATCTTGTACGGCCAAGGTTGATTTTTTCCCCAATCTTTTACTATTTTTTAATTCATATAATTCTACCCTAAGCCCTAGTTGAAACACTATAAAAGGAACATGATACCCTCACTCATCCAATTAATGTCAACTTGACTATTCAACCAACCTAGATGAGAGAGTCCCTTCCTTAGTGTTTTCTCACCTCCTTCATTGTTCTTCACCATTTAAACCCTTAGTGATGAGTGCCATGCCCACACATAGCAAGTCAAGTACTCAATCATAGTGAGTAAGACGGTGGTAACCAAACCCGAAGGAGAGAAAGAAATCCAGGTTCAGATCTTGATAATGCTCTGCTACAGAAAGGAATCAAGGGCTAGAGATCTTGAACGGAAGGAGTCATTATATTCCGCTGTACCCAATGTAAGGTTTTCTTAAACCCTTTTGTGTTTATCTCATTGTTTTAGAGAATTCATATTTAGGATGTTAATTCAACATACTTGTTAATAAATCTAAATCCTGGTAAAATATTCCCAACAGTATCAATATTTCTAAAGGGTAGGTTCGATATTTTTGTGTCGTACATGGATTTGTGCTGTGCTTTGTTTATGTCAGCCTATTATTTTTTAAATAGGTTAGCCTATTTTTATATTCGAGCTTAAATTCGTGTTTTACATTTTCATATATTTCTTTTACAATTACTAAAGTATATGTATATTTTATAGCTTTAATTATATTTAGTATAATTAGAAGTTGAATATTTACTTATAAATACTCAAATTATTATATCACACTATAAATAAATTAAAATATAACCTTTATTTTTTATGTTTTTTTATAGTTTTAATTATATAATTATAATATTCAGTTTATATTTAAGTTTTATTATTATTTTAACTTATTTATAATTAATAAATTCATATCTTATTATTATTATTAATAATAAATTATAAAGTTTTTTGATATATCGTGTCGTGCTTTTCGGACTTGTCGCGTATTGTGTCTTATTTTAAGCTAGTTTATTTGTGCTTACGTGTCACGCCTTTTGTGTTTCTCGTGCCGTATCGTGCTTAAGGACATATTTTTTTGTATCGTGTCGTGCCAATTTGTAGCATTGTACCGTGCTCGTGTTAGTTTCGTGCCTTGTCAAAAGGTCTGGCCCGTATTTACAGCACTAGTAGTGCCTAGTACCACCTAGAGGTAGCGCTTTACGATTTGTTAGCGATATTCTCTTAAATTTATTACCTTAAAGTTCTGATATTTAATTGTTTTAGCATTTCTTATTTTCAAAACAATCAACTTTTTGTTGAGCTTTTACAATTTTCTAGCAATTAATTCATGCCTCGACAAAATACTAAAAAAAAAACCAAAATGTTGACAGGCACACTTTTTTTGCTCCTTTTGTATTGTGTCGGAAGCAATGTTCTTTACCGGTGGCAAAACTCGTCTGTAAAGATATAGACTTTTATCGATTTGAATAGTATCATAAGCCATTTTTTTGCGGCAAATCTCACAAAAACTGCGGGCAAAAATTAGCACAAAAAGCTTAGAACTAGGGTGACCATTGAGAAGGGCGATAACATCAGTAAAAGAGGCATTTCTTATAGTGATCGCATTCTTATATATATTAGGGCATGTTTAATAAAATGCTAAAATATTAGTATAGTGTTGTATTTTTACATTGTTTTTTTAAAAAAAATAGTTATTCATGGGTGTGTCATATCTTGTGCATAATTTGACACATTCTGATGCAATTTTTTTAATTACATTCTTGGCATTAAGTATTAATTATAGAATTCAATACACATTTTTTAATTACAATATTATAAGTAGTGTAAATATCTTTTAAATATTTATTTGATTAATAATTATTTCAATATTTTATGTCTCAAAATATTATTGTATATTTATTAAAATAGGCTTGTTATTTTTCTTTTACTGCCATTGGTTTAGTGGTTATGTTCTATTGTATTCTGTTATGTTAGTTGTTCTTTGTAACTAACTATGTACTGTACTCCTCTTGAGCTTGAGCTATGTAAGGCTCACTCGCTTCTTTAATTTATTAATGAGAAATATACTCTGTTGTTCCTTTTCTCTTTCTTCTCTCGTTTTATATTTTCTTGTTTGTAATATGGTATCAGAGCCACGACTTTTGTGAGCTTCTTTTCTGGTTTCTTTGTTAATTGTGGTTGTGGCTCATGGCTCGTGAAGGAGCCAATACTCGATGCACAGCGAATCAGGGAGATGAATCTCGGACTGCTAACAGATTCTATGCCCTGGAAACCAATGATCGACCACCTAGAGAAGATCCAAGAAGTCCCTACTTCATTTCAAGTGAAGATCAATTAGCTGTGAATCTTGTTCCAAAGATTTTGACTGGCTGTGAAAATTACAGTTCATGGAGGCGATCCATGATTGTAGCTCTTGCAGCAAGAAACAAAATCAAGTTTGTCGATGGGCGATTACCTGAAATAGAGGTTGATGATGACATTTATGATGTGTGGTTTCGATGCCATAGCCTGGTGATTTCTTGGATTTTACATGCCATTTCGAGTGAGATTGCTAATAGTGTGATGTACCTTGATAATGCTGCAAAGATTTGGACAGAACTCAGGAGAGAAACCACCAGAAAAAATGCGCCAAGAGTTTTCGAAGCCAAACAATCTATGTATGCATTGATTCAAGGTTCGAATTCTGTTACCACTTTCTTCACTCGTCTGAAGTCTTTTTAGGATTTGATACAAGAATATAGGCCACAACCCGTCTGCACTTTTGGTGCTATGAAGACTATTCAAGAATACCAAGATGAGGATCGTGTTCTTGAGTTGTTAATCGGTCTAAATGAGTCCTATAGTGGAGCTCGATCCCAGATCGTGATGCAAGATCCTTTCTCTAATATCAACAAGGTTTTTGCTTCTATTGTTCAAGAAGAAAGGGAGAGAGGAATTACTGTCAATGAAAGTGATAATGCTCCTCCCACATCATCCAACAATGGTCAAGGACATCACTGTTGTTTCTAAGCACATATTATGACCAAGTGCTATTGTTTGTATGGATATCCCCCAGGGCACAAACTGCATGGGAAATTCCCAAATAGGAATGCTCAAGGCCCTGAAAAAGACCCCTGCTGCAAATTTGACTAAAGCTCAAAAGAATGGTGAGGCTAATGGAAATGGCAAGAACGTTGAGCAAGATTTCATGGCCACCTTTGCTCAATGTCAAAGAATGATGAGTATGTTGTCTCAGAAAAGTGGAGAACAAAAAACAGTGAGCAGACAAATCAGCCTCCAGTATCTCAATTCTCTTGTAAAATCCTTCCTAAAAAGTCTTGCTGGATTCTCGACACTGGTGCTACTCACCATGTGTGTCATAATCTATCTCTTTTTCAAAATACTTATGCTAATTCAAAGTTTTCTTGTGTCAATTTGCCTAATGGTAATACTGTCAAGGTCTTTTGCTTAGGAACTATTTTTATCTCAGCTAATCTTGTTCTTAAAGATGTCTTGTATGTCCCTGATTTCCACCTTAATTTGTTATCTGTCTCTTCCATGCTTGAAACCAAAACCTATGGCTTCACTTTTTACACAATAGATTGGGATGGTTAGGAGACTTGGAAAGTTGTTTTACCTTGAGGAGTCTGCTGTGAAAATCACCCCCATGTTTTTTCCTTGATTTCTGATTCCAACATAAATAATGATACTGTTTGGCATTTTAGATTGGGGCATCCCTCTTGTATAAAAACTCATTCTTTAAATAAAGATTTGTATTTTCAAGGTCAATCTTGTTCCAATTGTCATTATGCTAAACAAAGAAAGCTTCCTTTTGTTTCTAATCACAACATTGCTAAAGAGTGTTTTGATCTTATACACATAGATATTTGGGGACCTTTTAATACTTTGACTATTGGGGGGCATAAATACTTCATCACTATTGTTGATGACCATTCTAGGTATACTTGGGTTCATTTCATTAAAAATAAGGCTGAGGCACAAACTGCTATCCCTACTTTTATTCAACTCATTAAAACTCAATATCAAAATACTATTAAAGCTGTGAGGTCTGATAATGCTAAGGAATTGCAGTTTGTTGAATTGTTTAATAGTCTTGGCATCATTCACCACCATTCTTGCATACATAGGCCCTAACAAAATTTTTTGTTTGAGAGAAAGCCTCAACATTTGTTAAATGTTGCTCGTGCACTCTTATTCCAATCTTGTATACCTTTAGTAGATTGGAATGAATGTGTCTCAACTGATGCCTATCTTATAAATAGGACTCCTACACCTAATCTCAAGAATATCCCTCCATTTTAGGTTCTCAAATCCAACCCACCAAACTATAATCATCTAAGAATTTTTGGTTGCTTGGCCTATGCCTCCAATTTATCTTTTAACAAATCTAAATTTTCTCCAAGGGCAGCCCCATGCATATTTCTTGGGTACCTAACTGGCATGAAAGCCTACAAACTATTGGACTTGGATTTTAATAGGATTTTTTTTTTTTTTCTAGAGATGTGTTATTTTGTTGTGAGAATTATGTATGCAAGTATACGCAGTCAAACAAGTAATAAGATGATAAGTAAGATCTTCACCACAAGAATTACAAATAAAAATATGTCGGAAAACTAACTAATTACAACTTAAAGTAGAGGAAAAAAATATGAAAATGGTTGAGCAATGATTCAAAATTAAAATGACAGTAATTAAGCTTGCTAAAATTAATACTACTGTTGCTAGAAAATTTTCTTGCAAGAAAAAAATGTAATATGGTAAAAAGGGTTTGAATAGCTAATTCCTTCTAGTTAGGTTTTTTTTCAGGTGTTACAGCAGCAGTTCAGCATTACTTCAGCATTTTTTACAGAGATAACATAAATTCCTCTAGGCTTGTGATAGTTTTCCAAAACTCACAAATTAAAGTCTACCACTATTCAAACCTGCAAGCAGAACACTATTCAAACATCAATCCTTAAGTTATGCAAGGTAAATAAAATATTCCTATTATACTTACAAAGAAAAACTTAAATCTAGGTTTTCAATTGCTCCATTCAAGTTGAACAACTAGATTTAGCCCTTTCGGAACAAGATCTAGCTTAGAAAATTGTGATTTATGGCCAAGAAGCAACAATCAAATAAAATGAAAACTCACTTGAATGAACAAAGGCAAAAATGCTAAAGTAAGCTTAAAAATTAATCATACCCAACATAAAAGTTCATAGTCATTCAAGCCTCAAAAGTCTAGCTCATATTCAAATGAAAAACTGAAATCCAAGCTAAAAAGCTATCTTCCATGGGTGCTGCCCGGTTTTACAATTTAACACAGCTTTTAATAACTAAGTACAAACAACAAGAAAAGAGAAAGAGAAAGAAAACTATTAAGAGAGGATAAAAGAAAAATCAAACACTAAAGCTTGGTCCCCCTTTCTTCCTCCTTTGTTGTACTTTTTTCTTCATTTACTGCCCCTTCCAAAAAGTTGCAGCTGCTCTCATTGATGGAAAGATGATGGTGTTCTTGGATTTTTCCTCTTTTTGTTGTTGGGTCCCTAGGGTACAAAAATTACACCCTAAAATTAGAAGCCCAATCCTTTTTGAACTTTGGCCCACTAGATTTAGTCCTCCCTTTACAAAGCATACAGCTGGTCTGATTTTAAGTAACCAACATGCTCCTGATGACGTGGACACTCAATTTCGTGTTCCCACTGTTGGGTTTTATGCCCTAAATAAAACTCTTTACAATCTGATTAGTTATCAATATAAGAAATTTGAAGTGATTGATGTTTGCGTGAATTCTACATGCTAATGGTTTAACATGTTTAATATGTTTATTACATTTACACACAGAATCAGTTAAATCCAGATCATATGTTTATTCACAATTACAGTATCGTCAACACAGTGGAATGTGATTGTGATCATATGAATCAAAAGACTCGGTCCCTATTTCATCAGTGTTATTGGATTTACACTAATGTGATAATCTGCGATGATGTGTACTTACACTTGGAGTAAGTGTTATGTTCTTTCCAGGACATTAGTAAAGTATACTAGTTTCGAATGTATGGAGTATACATTGGACTGGACCGATATTGCAACTAAGTTAAGATATTACGAACTTACCGTTATATATATCTTTCCAAGTCAATATCAGTAGTTGATCTTAAGATTAAAATAATCTAAATCCTGATATGCTTAGGCTCAACTCAGGAGTGCTATTCATGTTCTTTGATTTATTAGTTAAGCCTACTTTTGGGTCAGGGTGATACGTATATTTTGGGAACATGATAGTATGATTGAGTGGGAGTGCTGAACATAAATATGGAATCTATAGCTTCTACTGGTGTATAGAAGTCAAGTGATGATTCCCTTCGAGCTTAGCAAATAGAAGTAAATGGATGAGCTCTTGTTTAATAGACTAATCATTAGATCACTAAAGACCATTTACAGGTAGCTAAGTGTTTTAAGGGGCAAAATACATTGAGGGGTGGGAACGGTAAAGAAATCCCATCTCAATGTAGATCATCTATATAGAGGATCTTTAAATCACAATAAGATTATAACAATGGTTAAATGAGATAGCATATTGATATCGTGGAACATACAATATGCTCTATATAAGTCTGAGAGCGCAATTCTAAGTTCTAAGAGTGGATTCAACGAAGAATTAATAAGTATGAATTTACTTGGTAAATTTGGTTCACTTATTGGAAGCTCAGCATATAGATCCATGGTCCCCATTCTAGTTGAGAACATTCTGCTTGTAAGACTCATTAATTGATTCGTGATTGAGCAATTATAATTCTAAAGTTAGACTATGTCTAATTTTATGAATTTTCACTAAGCAAGGGTGAAATTGTAAAGAAAAGAGTTTCTAGGTTTATTTATTTATTAATGGACTTTATATGTCTAATTAATAATTAAATTAAATGACAATATTATTTAATAATCTATTTTAGTTATTAAATAATTAGTTTTGGCATTTAAAAGGTTAGAATTAGAAAATTGATGTTTTTGAGAAAATAGAGATAAAATTTGATAAAACTGCAAAATCAAGTGGGGCCCAATACAACACCATGGCCGGCCACTTAATGTGGGATTTTAAATTAATATTTTCATTATTTTAATGTCAAATTATTCTTAACCTAAACCTAGTAGTTGCCTATAAATAGAAAGTGATGGCTCAGTCACAACACATGCTTTCATTAGTAATCTGACAGAAATTTCTCTCTTCAGAAAAACTGAGCCTTCCCCACTTTCTATACCTGGCCGAAACCCTCTGTCTTCTTTTCTCCTTGATCAATTTCGACCCTAGTGAAAGAGTAAGTGCCCACACACAGCAAGCAGTAACTCAATCATTGATTGGAAGACTGTGAAGGATCAAACTTGAAGAAGAAGGACATTCAGGCTCAGATCTTGATTATACTCTGCTACCGAAAGGATACAAGGGTTAGAGATCTGAGTGGAAGGAGACATTAATTTCGCTGCATCAATGTAAGGTTTTCTTAACTTTATATGTGTTTAATTTATCGTTTTAGAAAGTTCATATTTAGGGTGTTTAAACAACATACTTGTGAGTAGATCTAAGATCCTGGTAAAATAAAATTTCCAACAACTGGCCTCAGAGCCATGGTAATTGATTTACTTGCAAGAAATTTGGACTTTAAAATGATTGTTTGTTTGTTTTTGGATAGTATCATGTTGTATTGAGTGTTATTTAATGATTGATTGATGTTTGTGAATTTTCGTGAAAAATAATTGCGATTCTGTTTCTGGAATTATTTTTATTGGATAGTATGGAAAACATTAAGCAAGTTAATTTTTTACAGAACTCAATTTCGATTTAATTTGAATTAGTTATGATTTTTTGAAGATTCGGAAAAATCGGAGTTGTGCTGAAATTTTCCTGCGATCGCGAAAACTGTCCGTACAGCTCGCAATTTTTTCGTTTTTCTTCGATTTTTCATGTTTTTTCATGGAATTAACTTCCAATTTTTTGTGTAGTTTTGTATTTATAGATTTACTATTCCTAATTCAATTCTAATTATCATTATGAATTAATTTAATATTTTTTAAATTTAATTCAAGATATTAGTGTAATTTGAATTTTAAAATAGTAAATATCTATCTTATTGCTTAATTATCTATCTTATTTTTAAATTTGATTATATCTTATCTTATTTTTAAATTTAAGGTCAGATTTTAAATATTTTTAAATTAAATCTTTTTTAAATAATTTGACCTTATTTAAATTTAAAACAAAATAACTATAATCATGTAATTTTAAATAGATGTAAGATATTTTGCTAACTTTTAAATTTTGTTATTTTATTTATTTAAATTAAATTTAAAATCTGAAAAAGATATTTAATTTATCTTTTCTAATTTTTATTTATAAAATAACATTTAAATTTTAAAAGTAGTTAGCAAATTTTAAAATGATATTTAGGTTGGTTGAAACCTAATTTTTCAAAATTGTAGGTTTAATTTTAAATACTTTTTTTTAAATAATTTCGAAATTTAAATTAATATTTTTTAATTTCGAAAATAAATATTTATTTTATTTTTCGAATATTAAATTTTATTTTTATTTATTTATTTAATTATTTATTTTATCGAAATTATTTATTTAAAATTAAATAAATCCTACTTCCAACTATCCAGCTAACCTTGTTGCAGGAGTATGTGGTTTTAGCTTGTATGTAAGTTTTCAAAACCTATTATTACTTGATTGCAAATAGCGATGGTTACTTTTTGCCAGATCTAATGATCTGATGGCTCCCTTGGTCAAGTTAATAATTTGTAACAGGTAAATTTTACAATCTTCTTTCATCTGTGTATGACCTAGCAACATGATAGGATCCATCCAAGTGAGTACCTGTGTGAGCCTATGTGTTTATTTTGTTATATAGATGCATATAGGTTGTTGCTAAATAAAATGTCACACCATGATAGATTTTATTTAGGTCCATCTAGTTATTGGACCTATTCAATTAATAACAGTTATTTATTTTAAGGTCAAATTCCTCTCTTTTGGGCCTTGTGTGAGAGTTGGGAGCCATAGAAGTGGGTACGACATACTGAACCCAGCACCCCCTCACATGAACTACCCCAATTGTGAAGGCTCATTTGCCTGATTTGAATAACTGTACTAGGTTAATTATATTAGTTTAACCTAATAAAATTGAATTAGCAACATAATTAACTTTTAAAATATATGAAATTTATTTTCATTTTAATATTTTAAAGTTAATTTTAAGAAAAACACTTTTAGTTTAGATATTATTTCTAGACAAACTATTTGTATTTTTCTTGTATTTAATGAAATATAGAATTTTAACTAACTAGATTCTTTCTCGAGCTTATTTATTTAAATATTCCTATTTAAGTTATAAATTAGTTATATCAACTGATTTTTCTTATCTAACTTAAATTTGAATATTTGATTTAATCTTTAAATCAAGTTGAGGAATCCTAGGCATTAGTTATTAAAGATTCTTAAAATATTAACTTAAAATGGAATATTTTAGATATTTTTTAGGTTAATATCTTTTCGAATATTAACTTAAAAAGATATCTTCAAATTAAGTGGCTATAACTTAATTTTTGATATTTAATTAAATGTAAATTTGAAATTATTTAAGTTTTAGATTTTTTCTATATAACTTAAATTAGATATTTTTCAAATTTTTGTTGAAAAGATACTTAGTCAAATAAGATATTTTCAAGATAGTAATTTTTAGACTACTTATTATTTCTAATATTTAAATAGGAAAATATTATACTTTGTGAAATTAATTATTTAAATAATTAATTTTGGTACAATTTTATTAAGTATATTTTTCCTAGTATTAAACTAGAAATTAATAATTAAGCCTTCTCTACACTTAATTATTTATTTCTTGAATTTAATACATTTAATTAACTTAAAAAATTTAAATATCTAAGTTGATTTTCATCATGATACTTAAATATTTATTGATTTTTCATGACACTTAATTAAATAGAAAATTATTTTAAGTTGAAATTTAATTTTTCAACTTAAACTTAAATAATTTTCAATATATATTTTTTCTTTATTTTCTTAATCAATTTCGAAAATTGCATTTTATTTATGCAATTTTTTTCCGAATTTATCTTGAAAAATAGATTGAGTTCTAAACTAATTATTTATTTTAATTAATTCTTGGACCAACTACAATCAATGATATTTTCATTTAATTGATTAATTTAAAATAAATGAATTTAAAATATATATATTATTAGAAATTGAATTAACTAGTCAAAAGAAGATAGGTGATATTTTTGCTTGAAGTATTTCTTTTCTATTTTTATTATTTTCGAAAATTGTATATTTTTTATACTTTAAATTTTCGAACTCAATAAATATATTCTCAAAGGAAATTTTTAAGTTGCTAATTATTTAATTTAATTCAACTTAAATTAATTTCCTTAATATTTATATTTAAGATTATTACTAAGATGGAAATAATTAATTTTATTTCAATCACCATCTAAGTATAATATTATAAATATTATATTAAATTCTTCCTTTAGAATTTCAATTCTAAATTTTGAATTGAATGAGAATTTATTTATTAGAATTATAAAGAAAATACATTTTAAAGAATGAGCTTTATTATTATTAAGATATTCGATCTCCATTGTGGGTTTTACATCATGTTTGTTTTAGTGAGTAATCCTCCCTAATGGAGGAACGTTCATTAGCAATTTCGCACCGTTTAATCTCGCATGATAAGTAGTTTGTAAGTGTTTTATATGGTATAGATCACCCTAATGGTGGCAACCATATTTGACTTGCAAATTGCGAAACAATGGTAGAAGCTCATGAGATAGAATAACCTTGACTCTCGCCTAAACGGGACAACGCTGGATTCCAATCTTGATCGAATAAAAGGTTGCTAGAATGTTTAACATTTTAGATGAGCTGATAACTCTATTCAATGGATGGTAACTTTGACTCTCGCCTAAATGGGACACTGATATCAGTTTGTTGAAAAACCTTGGAAATTATTTAGGATTGAATTTTTTAAGTATTTTCTCATATCATTCCTACTTGTTATGTGCTTATAATTTCTGAATTGATTTTGTGTTAAACCATTATTAATTTCTATTTGTTGATTTCTAATTATTTTGTAGTATCCTGTATTATCAAAATGAATCCCATGTTATCACTGTTGACTGAAAACAAGCTGAATGGATCTAACTTTAATAAGTGGAATGAGAACATTAATATTGCTCTCATAGGAGAAAGTGCCTTGTTTGTTTTAACTGACCGTCACCTGAAGTGCCTGGGGACAATGCATCCAAAGCTGTGAAAGAAAAGTATGAGCGTTGGCAGAAAGCAAATGACAAACCTCTATACTTTATGCTTTCTAGCATGGTTGACACCCTCAAAATTCGGTTTTCTAAAACTGAGAAGGCTGCTGAAGTTATGACGAAGTTAAATGAGCTATTCGGTAAGGCATCACTTCAGTCACGCTTTGACGCGACTAAGAAGTACATTAATGCACGGATGGAACCTCATCAAAACGTGCGTGACCATGTTCTCCTCATGTCAATTTATTTCCAAGAAGCCCAGGATCATGGTGCTGAAATGGACAGTGCTACTCAAGTAAGTCTTATCTTGAATAGCCTGACTCCAGCATTTCTACCATACACATCAAATTATGTCATGAATAAGAAGGAAATTGACTTTCATGAATTAGTCAATGACCTTCAAACTTATGAAAATTTGATTGGAGGACCCAAGAAGAAAGGGAGCAAACCTCATAATTCTGGGAATGGTAATGGGACGATGAAACCTGAAGCAAATGTTGCCTCTGCTTCGAAGCCCAAATCGAAGAAGAAGTGGAACAACACCAAGAAGCGAACAATAGTCATGAAGAATAAAAAGGTTGTTCCTTCTGGTGATGCTACACTTAAAGGAAAGTGTTTCTACTGCAATGAAAAAGGTCATTGGAAATCCCAGTGTCCTAAACTTCTTGCAAAGAAACAAGGTATTTCCATTTATAAACTTTAAGAGTTTAGTGAATTGTTATCCAACTGGATTTATGATTCTAGACTAACTTTGTTTATTTGTTTTCTTCTTCTTATAGGCCAAGCTACTTGAACTCAGATGAGTTGGATCAGAAAGCTGGACCAAAGGGTGAAATCGTCCAGATGAAGATGAAGCTCTTCAATTTATTTTGAATTAATTGTTTTAGTTTAAAGACAATTTGGATTCAAATTTTAGTTAGGGATATTTATCCCTATTTTTCTCATATTGTTGCAATATATTTTTATTAATAAAGTTTTTTTTTTAATTTTTTCGAAATTCAACAATTGCAATTATGAGATTGAGCTTCATTTAATTTATCTTCATCAATTATTACCACATTATATTTGTATGTTTGTATGTGTAAGTGTTTTTATGATTGATGCAAATTCTATAATATTTACAACTCTTCATAGAGTTATATTAAATAAACACTAGAAACTATTTCTATGTTTATTAATAATTGTTAATTCTCATACAATTATTAAGAATTTGTTTAATAAAAGGATCTTATGATCTGATAGGGGTGGAGAAAAGTTAAGAAAACTATGCAGTTCAACGATCTTTTATATCTAATGAACTCTGGATAGTATTCAACTCCACATAAACTCTATCACACTAAGAGAATAATGATCTTTACAACCTTTAGGGGTGGATCATAATCTCCATATACTTAGGGGTGGAGGTTATCCATAGTACCCTATATGTATATTATTAGGGGTGGAGTCTATTCCACAATTCCCTATGTAACACATATCTTCTTCAAACATGGAAGTAATATAATGAGTCAGCTATTATCAATATAAATTCTTGATCTTGATTGTATGTTCCATTTCGATTTTACTGTTGTAAGTAAAAATTTGATACCTTTGAAAGTTCTTTGTTAAAGTTTCACACTACCTTAATTGAGTGGGAGAATTTTAAAATTCTATACCCATCTTTATTAGGTTGATACTTGTGATAGGTACTTAAGAACACTACTGAAAAGCAAATCTAACCATTCACATGGATAGGAATAGCTTATCAGAATTATGAGAATAAGATAAAGAACTGTAGTTCAGTCCATTCGAATGACTTGAACCTAGAATTCTTAATCCTCATAAAATTTTATGGTTTTTTAATTTTGATTACTTTATCTCTGGCATGTATTTTTCACTTCAAAATACTAGTCTGCTATGTTGATGACTTAGTCTTAACTTAAAGTTTCAGACTAATACAAAAGTCATAACTAGGTAACTCTCTAAACAATCAGAGGTTAAAAGTATTATTTAACCAGACATCTGCTATTGAGTGGGAGCTATCTGAGATGTAATCAAATAGGGAACATTAGAAGATATTCAAGAAAGGTTTATAAAAGTGATCTATATGTAAGATATTAAGGAACTGTGTATCAGTTGTCCTTGTATCTCACCATCTAATTTCAAAATTCCTATAAGATGGTGTTTACTTTGGGGGTGGAGGAATTATTGTATAATAATTCAAGCTCTACCAGAAAAGAATTATAACTTTGTGTATTCGAAATCCAAGAAAGTTATATCACTGAAGATAAGTCTACACTGTATTATCTCAATTACATATTTTAAAATATGAGAGATATGTCTTCTGTTTATTCAGATGTACTTTTAAAACAGTAAAAGATTTCAGTATCCCTTGATGAGTAAAGCATATAGTAAAGGATGTTTCATAAGAGTATTTATGAACTAGTTCCAGAAGTTTAGGTGGATTCAAATATACTACACTTGATCTGAAGATCAAGACATCAGATTGACCTATTTGCACAGTTTGTTTTATATTAGTGCAAGTGGGAGTTTGTTGGGTTTTATGCCCTAAATAAAACTCTTTACAATCTGATTAGTTATCAATATAAGAAATTTGAAGTGATTGATGTTTGTGTGAATTCTACATGCTAATGGTTTAATATGTTTAATATGTTTATTACATTTACACACAGAATCAGTTAAATCCAGATCAAATGTTTATTCACAATTACAGTATCGTCAACACAGTGGAATGTGATTGTGATCATATGTAACGCCCTAATGCTAAGGCATGCTACAGTGCTTTTTCAATTATTGTGCAATCTTTGCTAATCAAAGAAATTTCTCGAAAAACGTGTCAAATTAAAACTTTTGCATTAAATACTAAACTTTGTAATTTAATAAAATATTTACAAGTGCCGGGATCCCGTTTTTTTTTAAACATTATAAAATATACTTTTCAAGCATACATTCCAAAATACACAGATTTACAGGTCGCACAGCGACTTTCAAAATACAATTCTCAGATGTCTCGAGACCGAACACTCCAGGTCGCGCTGCTTGACATGTACAATCTCACTCAAGCTCAGGTTCACTCCTGCTCAGCCTTCGCCTTTCCTTTACCTACACATGGAAGCAGAAACTGTGAGTCAACAGACTCAGTAAGAAATGCATATAACATATCATATAATTTCCGACCTGTAATTAGGCGCCCATACACCTATTTACAGAGCTTAACAGATGAGTATGAACGTTCAACACTAGGGTACAACCACTATACCACATACACATCGTATCTCACTATACGAGTGTTGGTAGGGTTTACCCTGAATATTGAGTAACACTGAGTGATGTACCACACACCTTAGCATTTTCCCGTGCCCGTGTTGGTATCACTGTATTGTACACAATAAACACTATACCAATGCACTCTATAACGTATTCATACAAGTGTTGGTAGTGTGAAACATAATTTAAGCATGCATATACAAACACATATACACACATTCAGATAATCACATCATACGTTATACACAATTCTTACCTGCTTTCCGAATTCAAGTGTGTTGGCCGACCTGAACGGAATTCTCGTGCTAGATGGATGCCCTAATCACATATTGAAACCGGGTAAGTCACATGATTATAACCCTAATCCCGGGGAACCCAAAACCAAAACCCTAGGTTCTGCTATACTCTAAAGGGGTTATACTAACTCTGGAAATGGGGAAACACCCAACCGAGGCACTGAAATGGACAAAAATTGAGAAAACGAAGTGTTCGGGAATCCTGCCAAAACCGGCTAGCCGGTTTTTGTGGCATTGCAAACCGGCTAGCCGGTTTGCACCAGAATTCCCAAAACACCTCCTCCATTGCTCAATTTTCCACCAAATGATACCAAACTTTCCAGAGCTCCTAAACAATGCATAAACAATAAAACCCAGCCAGTATTTCACAGAAAAACACACCATATCTCCACTTGCCATTAAAGTTCAAAGCTTTGAACTCAAAGCTTAAAATTGTATAAAACTAACAATCAATCTCTAAACCAGCTACCAAGAACTAAAATTAAGCCAAACAAACCCTAAAATTCGAACTAAGCAAACCTCAAACCCTAACAGCCCCTATAACCCAAAATTACTTCTTGAAACCAAAATACAACTTCATAAACTTAAAAAGGAAAGGAGCTAGGGTTACCTTAGTTATTTTTCCTTGATTCCTTGATTGAAAACACAAAAAATAATGAAGAAAATTGAGTTTTCCTTCTGGTTTGTGAGAGCCGAACACCAAGAGAGAGAAAGGAGAAATGATTTTCTCTAATTTTAATTTCTTTTCAAAGTAAAACCCCTTTTCATTCAATTACGTTAAAAAAAGAATAGGTGTCATCACCCAAGGCTGCCACCTAACCCTCATTTAACCAATCTACTAATGACTAAAATGCCCTTAAGATTACAACTTAGGTATTTTTAAAGCTAGGGGTAAAATGGTCAAATTCCATAACCCCGCTCAATCCCGCTAATTAATTTTTCTCTAAAATATTTCCCACTATGAAATAAGGTTCTAAACTTACCCATGTGATCAATCTAGCCATCCATCGCATTTTCCGTTGTCGCTGAACAAAAATTACAAAAATAACATATTACACATATAAGCTAGATAATACCCCTAGAGTTTAATAAAATCTCCGGAATTGAGAAATTATAACTCTAATATTTATTTCTAAATATTGGGGTCCACAATTAAATTAATTCACAAATAATAAAAAAATAATAAAAATTAGTGCTAATTGCCCTTACTAATCCAAATTACTAGAGCGGTCATTACAGTTATCCCCCCGTTAATAGGATTTCGTCCCCGAAATCTAACCTGAATAGCTCTGGATGTTGAGTCCTCATATTCGACTCCAGCTCCCAGATGGCTTCTTCCACCTTACTGTTCCTCCAGAGCACCTTAACCAGTGCAATAGTCTTGTTCCGAAGAACTTTTTCTTTTCTATCCAAAATCTGAACAGGTTGCTCTTCATAGGATAAGTTTGGTTGAAGTTCAAGGGCTTCATAACTCAAGACATGAGTCGGGTCTGACACGTATTTCCTTAACATAGAAATGTGAAATACGTCATGAACAACCGATAGTGCTGGTGGTAAGGCTAGCCGATACGCTACCTGCCCGACCTTCTCAAGTATCTGAAATGGCCCAATGAACCTAGGGCTTAACTTACCCTTCTTCCCGAAGCGTCTAATACCCTTCATTGGTGAAACCCGCAGGAAAACATGTTCTCTTGCTTGAAATGTAACATCTCTACGCTTCAGATCAGCATAACTTTTCTGCCTGCTTTGAGCGGCAAGCATCCGAGCCTTGATCTTATCAATAGCCTCATTGGTCTTTTGCACTAATTCTGGACCCAGGTACTTCCATTCTCCTGTCTCGTCCCAATGAATAGGAGAACGACATTTTCTACCATATAACATCTCATAGGGAGCCATCGGTATTGTACTTTGGTAGCTGTTGTTGTAGGAGAATTCAATTAAAGGCAAGTACTTACTCCATGAACCCTCAAAGTCCATGACACAGGCTCGCAGTAAGTCTTCTAAAATCTGAATAGTTCTTTCTGACTGACCATCGGTCTGAGGGTGAAAGGCTGTGCTAAACTTTAACTTGGTACCCATAGCCTTCTGAAGACTCACCCAAAACTTTGATGTGAACTTTGGATCCCTATCTGACACAATAGATTTAGGAGCTCCATGGAGACGAACTATCTCTTTCACATACAATTCAGCGTACTGATCCACTGAATATGTAACTTTCACTGGTAGAAAGTGAGCTGACTTTGTGAATCTGTCCACAATGACCCATACCGAATCATACATCCCGGTAGTTCTAGGCAAACCAGTTACGAAATCCATTGCAATGTCCTCCCACTTCCATTCTGGAAGGACTAAAGGTTGCAGTAACCCTGCCGGCCTCTGATGTTCAGCTTTAATCTGCTGGCAGGTTAAACACTTGGACACGTAGTCCACCACATCTCTTTTCATCCCATACCACCAGAAGTAGGGTTTCAAATCCTGATACATTTTGGTGGTTCCTGGATGCAACGAATAAGGCGTGGTGTGAGCTTCATCCAGTATTTCTTTCTTAAGCTCATCAACACTAGGAACACAAACTCGAGCTTTAGATAACAACATTCCACTGCTCGAGACTGAAAAGCCTCTAGGCCGACCAGCCACTACTTCGTCTCGAACTTTAACTAGCTCGGGATCTTCCAGTTGTGCCTTTCTGATACTCTCCAACAGATCAGATTGGAGTGTTAAATTATGTAACTTCCCGACCACGAACTCAATTCCTGCACTAACCATTTCCGAGGCTAGTTGAGGAGCTATCATAACTGTAGTACAAACTTGTCCGGGACCTTTTCTGCTTAAAGCATCAGCCACAACATTGGCTTTCCCGGGGTGATACAGTATTTCACAATCGTAGTCTTTAACCAACTCCAACCACCTTCTCTGTCTCATATTCAAATCTTTTTGGGTGAAAAAGTATTTGAGACTTTTATGATCAGTATAAATCTCACACTTTCCACCGTAAAGATAATGTCGCCAAATCTTTAAAGCAAAAACTATAGCAGCGAGTTCTAAATCATGAGTTGGGTAACGCTGCTCATAATCCTTCAGTTGACGAGAGGCATAGGCTATAACTCTGTCAGCTTGCATCAGAACACATCCCAGACCCTGTCT